>NC_025996.2:134754763-134846892 GCF_000442705.2 Elaeis guineensis
CCATAGTGATGCTGTCATAGGGCCACTGCCACACTACCTCCTCCCTATGATCCTGCATCATATGGTACCAATGCTGATGGATGTGGTGGCAATAATCCTTGAAATGCAAAGATAAATGAGCATCCACGGCTCGCCGCACACGATTCTCCTCAAAATCAATAATATCAAAATCATCCTGCCAATAATAAATATTAAAAGAATACCATACTAATTAAATATTCACAGTACAATTTATTTTACCTACAAGTAGGTGTAGAAAATCTCTCTCTAAGCCAGTAAAATATGATGCCAATCAAAAAGCATCATGGGGGCATAGATGCGGCATATGATACCCAGCTCGGTCTACCACAGCTCGCACCATCTCCTAATGGACCTGATGTAGACCAGGTGATATCATGATACGGAGATGCTGTCTCAGGTGCTCGCGTCTTCAATGCTCTAGAGTGAGGTTCTTCGATGGACCTCACCCTCGCCTCATTATCGGTGGAGACTGATCTGAAATAATAATAAATAAATCATTAATATGATAGCTATCCAAATAAAAAAAATTAAATTTTATTATATAAAAAGAATAATAATACCACTTGAACCCACCTTACTCGAATCTATCTCACTGGGACCTGCCAGTGCAGGACCTTCTGATGATGAAATTGGTGCGGCAGTAGAAATCGATGAAGGCACCTCAGCCTCTGAGGTAGATAGCGAACACGAATATCGTCGTCTGTTTCCTAATGTCATACTTGCAATTCTTGACATATAAATGAATATAATATTAAATAATAATAACGAAAACTATAAATAGTTGAGCATGCAATAAATATAAAATAAATTTATGTAACAAATATAAAATAAACTATAAGCAATTGAGCATGCAAAATAATATTAACAGAAAATAATAACACGAAACCTAATCTCGAGGACTTGATGGTTTTTTATTTTTTCTTAAAATATTTTTTACCTAAATTTTATTTTATAATTTTTTATTTTTTTAAATATTATTTATCTAATTTTTTTTCTAAATAATTTTTTTCTAAGCGAGCTTTGGACTCGGCCTCCCATGGCCCCTACTCCCACGATGCCGGTACTGTCACACACCTCGTACCGCCCGAACTCGGCCCCCGTGACCCTCGCTTCCACGACATCGGCACTGGTGCCATCATACACCCCGCGTCGCTTAAACTTGGCCTCCTACGGCTCCCACTCCCACGGTGCTGGCATTATCACAGACCCTGTGCTGCCTGGATCAGATCTCGATTTGAATCGAGATCTCGACCCAGATCCCTATCTCGATCTAATTCAGATCGTGATTCAGATTTTATTTTTATTAATCAAATAATAAAATATTTAATTAATATTTTTTAATTTTATTTTATTTTTAAATTATTTTTAAATTATTTTTTTATTTTTTATTTTTTATTTTTTTCTTTTTTTTCCCTCCTTTCTTTCTTCCCATCCTCCCTCCCTACCATGCAAACCCCTCCCCGCCGCCGCCCCCTCCCTAGCCCCATCTCCCCCGATCGTCGGCTGCCTCCTACCCCGACCCCATCTTCACTGGCGATAGCCTCCCTGGCCCCGTCTCTGTCGTCGCCGGCCGCCCCCTCCCCGACCCCATCCCCCTTGGCCCCATCCCCCTTGGCCCCATCCCGCCCCCCACCCCATCCTGCGTGCCTATGCCCTAGACCCCCTCTCCACAGGCCGACAACCTCCCCACCGGTCGACCCCCTCCTCGGCCCCGTCTCCATCACCATCGGCCACCCCCTCTCCGACCCCATCCCCCCTCCAGCCCCATCCCACCCCGCCCCTATTTGGATCCCACCCCCTCCCCGCCGACCGACCCCTCTCCGGCCCCATGATGCCGCTGGCGGCCCACGGCACCCCACCCACGGACGGCTCCATCCCCCGATGGCTCGATCAACATAAAAAAAAAGGGTTGAAAACCTTACCTCCAGCGGACGGTGGACGACAGGCAGTGCGGTCAGTGGACAGTGGACGGTGGACAACGGTGGTGGAGAGGGGCTCGCCGGTGGGAAGAGATGGAGGGGAGAGCATGGAGAGAGGAGAGCTCAAAGAGAGGGAGAGAGATCAGGAAAAGAAGAGAGGGGGATAAGGGTTTCGCACGGTTTCGCATGAAGAGATGTCGATTTGATATTGATTGAAAGCAGAAGTATTAGCGACGTAATTTTTCGTTGCTAATAATGTTATTAGCGATGGAAACTAATTTTCATCGCTAATAATTAAAAAAAATTTCTCTGATAAAAATATTTTGTCACAAAAAAAATTATTTATGATAAAAAAAATTTTATTGTTAATAACGTTATTAGTGATGAAAAAGTAATTTTCATTGCTAATAATTTTTGCCAAAAAAAATCTCCCATTTTCTCGCTAAAAAAATTCTCTGCTAAAAATGTTTTTCCATCAAAAAAAATATTTACAACGAAAAATTTTTTTATCGTTAACTATGTTATTAGTGATAGAAAAATAATTTTTGTCACTAATAATTCTCACAAAAAAAAATTGCCCCCATTTTTTTAAAAATTATTTGCAATGAAAATGAAATATTTCATCGTTAATTATCTTATTAAAAATAAAAAATAATTTTTATTGCTAATAATTCTTGGTAAAAAATAAAAATTATTGGCAATAAAAAAGATTCATCGTCAATAATGTTATTAGCAATGAAAACTAAAATTTTATTGTCAATAATTCTATCAAAAAAATAAAAAGTTTTTCACTAAAAAAAAATTCTTCTTAAAAAATTTTATAAAAAAATTTATTTGTGATAAAAATTAAATTTTAGTTGTTAATAATCTTATTAGCAATGTAAATATAATTTTCATTAAAAATAATTTTTGTAAAAAAAAATTCTTCAATAATAATTTCATAAAAAATTAATTTTAGATTTTTTACTAAAAAAATTTCTATCAAAAAAATTTAACAACAAAAAATGATATTAAAAAAATATTCATGATAAAAAATAAAATATTAATAAAAAAATTATATAAATAGTTAATTTATATTTTTTTTAAAAAAAATTACGTACATAAAAAAATTATGTACATAAAATAAGTACGTAATCATGTACCATCAGATGAGAATTATTTTTCTGTTGATACATTGCAGATGTTAACTAACAATCAAACATAATTTGTAATTAAAAAATTTAACTAGTTAAATTTATTTTTTTGGAGGCAACACTGCCATGAGTTGATCGAAAGGTTTGAATGGACATCCGAACTCAAATTTAATCTGCGAGCAGCTAAGACTCTTAAGATTTGATGCAAAAGGAGCATAGTAGAAAGGATAATACCTACTCAAGAGTTTGTCAATCTTAAGATAAATCTTGAACTGGATAGTAATAATAAGAGTTCAGCTAGTTAGAGAGTATCTGCGATAAACAATTATCGCATACCAATTAAGACCATGAATGCACTCTTGAAAAATAATACTAATGGTCCCAGCAAAGGCCTTCCACATATAGTTTAAAAGTAAATGACATATTTTACTCCATCAAACAGTTGATAAAGTTTTGTTCTTTATGCAGTTGGAAGTTGACATTTTTTCTAAATCAAATTTCTTATATTTAATTTTCTGAGATGGTTTGCTTCTGGATCTTATAGATGGTTGATTCGGTTGGAGCGAAAAATTTTATTGTATCATCCAACAAAGTCTGGATACTAGAAGAATGATTCTTTTTCAGCATTGAAAGTTATTTTTTTAAATATATAATTTTTAATTATTAGCATCGAAATTATTTCATCATAAATAATGAAATATTAATGATGAAAATTTTTCATCGTAAATAATTGAGATCCAGTATCATGTTTTAATGTATAATGATCAAGTACCATGTGAATAATCTTTTTATGGATCATGTTTTAACGTATAAAGATCCAGTATCATTTTCTTTCTATATTCTTGAGCAGATACAAGACCTTTGTACCTTGTAATCTCTGGTCAGTCCACAGAACCAACAACCTATGTAAAATTGAGCAATGAGACAGATTCAAAAAAACTTAGAAATGAAAAGTATTGTCACAAATAATGATCAACTTTTGATTTTTTTTCATCGTAAATAATAGACTATTTATGATGAAAAATATATTTTCATTACAAACACTAAATTATTTATGATATAATTTTTTATTATAAATAATCTATAATTTTTATATTTTTATATATTTTTTTTAAAGTATTGACGATGAAAATATTTTTATCACAAATAATTGACTATTTAACATGAAAAAAATTTTATCGTTAATAATCTGTAAGTTTTAAATTTTAAATTTTTTTATATATTAATGATAAAAATTTTCATCATAAATAGATGCGTATTTGTGATGAAAAGCTACTTTCCATCGTAAATACTCAATTATTTATGATGTAAGATTTTTATCATAAATAATCTATAATTTTTAAATTTTTAATATTTTTTTATTTTTTTTAAATATTAATGATAAAAAAATTTTATCATAAATAGTAGAGTATTAGTGATAAAAAAAAAAATTTCATCATAAATACTCTACTATTTATGATAAAATTTTTTTATCATTAATAATATGTAATTTTTAAATTTTTTTTATTTTTTTCATATATTAGAGATGAAAAATTTTTATTATAAATAGTAGAGTACTTACGATGAAATATTAATTTCTATAGTAAATACTCAATTATTTATAATATAATATTTTTATCGTTAATAATCTAAGATTTTTAAATTTTTTAAATTTTTATTTTTTTTAAATATTAGCGATAAAAAATTTTCATCGTAAATTGTGTAGTATTTGCGACGGAAAGCTAATTTTCATCATAAATACTCCTCTATTTATGATAAAAATTTTTCATCGCTAATAATATGTAATTTTTAAATTTAAAATTTTTTTTTTATGTATTAGCGATGAAAAATTTTTATCGTAAATAGTAGAGTATTTGTGATGAAATATCAATTTTTATTATAAATACTTAATTATTTATGACATAATATTTTTATCTTGAAAATCAAACTGAAAATCATTTGATCTTGAAAATTAAAGTTGTGATTATTTTAATTTCGTACTGAAAATCAAACTGTGAATAAAAAAATAATTGAAAAAACTTACAAAAAGCTCGTGACTCCCCGTTATCTAATCCCTTGACTGTCGCTAGTGGGTCCATTGATAGATATTGATCCTATCAGGAAGCTCGTCACTCTCTGCATCTCTCTGTAATTTTATTTTTTCTGAGATGTTCAATATTGTACCAATGATATTATCATAAATATTCTTCTCAATGTGTATTACATTCAGATTATGACGAAGTAGTAGTTGCTTTCAATACGGTAGTTTGAAAAAATACTTCATTTCATCCAATTCTACTCAGCTTCAGCACGCTTTCGCTTGCAAGTATCCTATATTTTTTCAAATTGGATATTTCCAACGACTTCAAGTTATTCTAAAACTTCTGCTCCACTTAACTCCTTAGGCGACGGACATCGATCGGACTTACCATCAAAGTATTGGTTGTAACGTGTCCTCCAAGAGTGATTACCAGGTAGAAATCGCTGATGACCCATGAAGCATATTTTCTGTCCACACTTTAAATGTAAGGAGGATGCATCCTTGTTGCATATTAGACATGCCAGATATCCTTTGGTACTCCATCCAGATAAATTTTTATATACAAAAAAATCATTTATGATCCATAAAATCGAAGCATGCAACTTAAAGTTCCTTCGACTCACAGAATCATGTGTTTGTACTCCATTTTTTCATAACTCCTTCAGATCATCAATTAACGATTGTAGATATATATCAATTTCGTTACCTAGTACTTTCGGATCCAGAATCAATAGTGATATAAAAATAAATGATTCTTTCATGCACTTCTAAGGTGACACATTATATATAACTAGCATCACAGGCCACATGCTATAGGAAGTACTCAAATTGCCAAAGGGATTAAATCCATCTGTCGCTAGACCAAGTCGGATATTGCGTGGGTCACTTGCAAAGTGCGGATACTTTACATTGAAGTCTTTCCACACTACAGAGTCGGTCGGATGGTTAAGTATGTTCTCCTCCAAAACCTGCTGCTCATGATGCCATCTCATTTTTTTAACTGTCTTTGTGGACATATACTACCTTTGAAGTCTTGGAATCAATGAAAAATATCTCAAAATCTTTTGAGGTATCTTCTTTCTTTTTCTGTTATCGATTTTGTACCTAGGCTCACTGCATTTTAGACATTTAGTTATATGTTCGTTATCCTTATAAAATAATATACAGTCATTTTTGCAGGTATGTATAGGAATATAGCCAAGTCTCAATTTTTGCATGTATATTTTTGCTTCAGAATACGATTTCGAAATTCTCTCCATCAAAAAGAGCTGTTTTAATCAATGTCAAATTTTGATCAAATGACTTCTGACTCCATCGGTTCACGATTTTAATATGAAATAATTTTATCAAAAACTCTAACTTGGAGAACTTTACATAATTTGGATAGAGTGGCTCTCGTGTGTCCCTTACAAGCTTTGCAAACTGTTCAGAAGTCCCTTTTACCTCAAGTCGGATATTGTGTTCATGATCAAAATTGCCTTCAGATGTACTGGTACTCATATGTACATTTGAACAAATATCCTGATATAAATCATCCAATAGTTCTCCTATACTACCATATTCGATAGGTTCTGCAGCATCACTATCATCTTCAGTATCATCATCGTCGTGCATAATTTCATTCGGATCACCCTCACCATGCCATATCCAGCAAGTATACTTCTTATTCATACCATAACGTAGCAGATGCTCCTCAACAAGTGTTATGTGATGATATACCATATTGACACATCTCTTGTATGAATACTTTATCCGATTAGCACTGTCAGCCTTATGCCGTGCAAATTTATTTAAAAAGATATATTCATTCTAATCTACGAATATCACCTATCTTCATATAATTTTTTTCATACAAAAAGTTCAGTTTGGATCATAACTCATATTTACTTCTTTACCATGTAAAAGAACAAAAGATGTATACAGTTGCTACAAAAAATAGATGCAGTTGCCTTACAAAAAATCAAAAATTTAAATTTTATGATTTTTTTAAAGTTCTAATTTTTCTACATATTGACGATGAAAATATTTTTATTGTAAATAAATATATTTATGATAAAAATAAAAATTTTATCATAAATAATTATTATTTATGATGAAGAATTTTGTCAAAATAATAAGTAACTTTTGATTTTTTTTAAAGTGCTGATTTTTTTTAAAGTATTTACGATGAAAATATTTTCATCATAAATAATCTATTATTTATAATGAAATTTTTTTTATTATAAAATAATTTATTTATGATGAAAATTTTGGTTGCAAATAATAATCAATTTTTGATTTTTTTTTAATTTTTGATGTTTTAACTATTGATGATGAAAATATTTTTATCAAAAATAATCATGTATTTATGATGAAAATTTTTTTCATCATAAAAGTTTTTATTTATGATGAAAAATTTTCATCACAAATAATTAATAATTTTTATTTTTTTTAATTTTTTAATTTTTTTACTATTTATGATGAAAATTTTTTTATCATAAATAATCAAGTATTTATGATGAAAAAATTTTTATCATCATAAAAGTGCTTATTTATGATGAAAAATTTTCATCATAAATAATGAATAATTTTTTATTTTTTTTAAATTTTTAATTTTTTTAACTATTTATGATGAAAATATTTTTATCATAAATAATGAGTATTTATGATAAAAATTTTTTTCATCATAAATCCTCAATTATTTATGATGTAATATTTTTATCACAAATAATTTGTAACTTTTGAATTTTTTAAATTCTTTATTTTTTTCAAATATTGGTGATGAAAATATTTTTTTTCAAATATTGAAAATAAAATTATTATCGATGAAAAAACTTTTTTCATCATAAATACTTAAATTATTTATGAATAAAATATTTTTATCATGAATATTTAAAAATTTAAAATTAAAATAAATGATGTATTATTTATGATGAAAATATTTATCATAAATAATTCATATTTATGATGAAATAATTTTTTCATCTCTAATATACAACTATTTATGATGATAAATTATTTTTATTATAAATATTTTATTATTTATGATGAATTTTATTTTTTATCATAAATGCTATTAGTGGTGATGAAAATATTTGCATCACAAATAATTCTGTCATAAAAATACTCTTTTTTTATGGTGTAACTTAATTTAGTGATGAAATATTAATTTCATCATAAAAAATAATTAAAAAATTTTATCACTCTAAAATAAAAATTTTCACTACAAATATATATTTCTTTGCTAAAATTGTCATAAAAAGAATTTTCGTTGCTAAAAATATTTTTTTCATTGTAAATTTTATTATTTTTATTTTTTTTAGCTATAAAATTTTATATTTCATTGCTAAATTTACAACGAAATTTTTTTCATCACAAAAATTGTGATGAATTTTTTTTCATCACAATTTAGCGATGAAATTTCATATTTCATCACTAATTTAGTGATGAAATTTTTTCCATCTCTAAAATTTTATCACTTAATTTATGATGAAATTCTATTTTTCATTGCTAAAAAAATAATAATAATAATTTCAAATGAATAATATTCATTTTTGATGATGAAAGTATTTTTCGTCGTAATTTTAGCGATGAAAGTTTAAGTTTTTGCGATGAATATATTTCGTTGCTAATGCTGCGAATTTTTCCATCGTGCGGTTGACTACTTTTGGTGGCGAAATAAATTTTTTTCGCCATTATGATCTTTTGCTACGAGGCTTTTTCTACAAATTTTTAGCAACGAAAATTTTTATCGCTAATAATTTTAGCGGCAAAAATTTCATCTTTAGCGATGAAAAAATTTCATCGCAAAAGATCAGATTTCTTGTAGTGCCAGAGAAATGATAATGGGTACTATTTTCTTTCTTAATGTCGTTGATCCTGCTACTAAAGCAAGGCATCTGCACCATGGCAAGGATTACAACTTTAATGCACATGGATGTCCCTTGATAACAGTCCCCATCCATTATCACTATCTACGGTTACGAGAGATGAATGAAACTGACCTAGCCAATTTGTGACTTAATGAGGAAGAAAATCTCGAGGTAAGGAAAGAAGCAATAAAAATATATAATATACATGTGGATGATTAGAGTGATGAAACTTGGGACTCCTCCGGATGGTTTTCAAGCTTGTATCTCTGCACTGCTTAAATTTGGATTTGGACCAATTCTAATTTTCAAGAGAGAGCACGTTATTCCCTATGTTTTGTATGTTGAGATTTATTATCAATTTCTAATCCAATTAGGATTCTATTTTTAGTTAGTTATTAATTTTAATAACTTTAGAATTCCATTTCTAGTATTACTTTATTTAATTATATCTTTATAAAAATTGTTAGAATTTATGTCTTAATAGATTTTTGATTTTTGAGCCAAAGTAATAGTCAAACTTCCATTCATGTGATGGTCTATTCAAAGAGACATTTGATGTCTCATTAATATGAGGAAAATCATGTAGAGAATGGTGCATAAGACAGTGAAAAATGTATCGGAAGAAAGAAAGAGAGAAGATTGTTTGTGCATGTAAAAATTCTTTTGTGAGATACTTTTGTGAGGTTTTGATATCTATTCTTTTGTGAATAAATTGTTTTGCTCTTTCAATTTTTTTGATCTTCCATATTTTTTGCTTGTGATTCTCTATATTTTTTTTCTGATATTTATTTTGGATCTTAGATTAATACGATCAATCTACTACATGTGGCATGCCGTTCTATACTGTATTTGCTCTAAATAATTCAGCTGTGCAAATATGAGGAACAGTTGCCCCAAAAGACATTTAGTTTGATCATATTTAGTTTGTGGCATTATGCTACTTCCGAGATCTATTTTCTTATTACATATGAATCTGTGCTTGCAAGGAACCAACTACTAAAACACTCTCAATAGTATTAATTTGCAGTTTAGTTATACATGCAATATTAAACAGGCCAACTTCCAACTACAAGCCAACGCACACAGCAAGCATAACCGACAAGACTAACAAGAAGTTTCCATCCTATAAACACTTTGCACAAAGATAGAAACATCCAAACTGCACGCCCTCAAACCTAATACATTATTTATACGAGAATAGAAAGCAGATACACTACATAGTTATTAGATAGATTCCCATAGACACCTAGACGTATGCACTAGGGGGGAGCAGGATCATCTTCTTCATTCATGCATGTCGCCTGAGCTGGACCCTCACCTCAAGCGGCGCCGCCATCTCGGACGACAGCCTGAGAACCTCTGATAGATCGACGCCTTTCGCTTCCGACGGCAGCCATTCATAGTCATGAAGCAGGGAAGCCATCCAGAAGCTGACTGTCCTCATCGCCAGCCCCTTGCCGGGGCAGCTTCTCCTTCCTGACCCAAACGGTGCGAGCCGGAGATCGGTCCCCATCACCGAGAACTCCACCTCCATGTCTCCATCCTTGCTCAGAAACCTCTCAGGCTTGAACTCCAGAGGATCCTCCCAGATATCAGGATCGCGGCATATTGCCCATATGTTCACCATGGCAGTCGTGCCGGCAGGAACAAGATGGCCGTCGACAAGGGTGTCGGATATTGCAAGCCGACTCCAGGATTGGAGCGGGCCTGGTGGGTGCATCCTGAGAACTTCTTTCAGTAAGGCTTGCAAGTATACCAGTCTCGGTGCATCAGTTTCAGTCACCCGCCGGCGCCGGGAAGTCCCGACGACATGATCGAGCTCTTGGTGGACCTTGGCTTGGATGTGTGGGTGGAGGACAACTCGAGCCAGTGTCCACTCCATCAACACTGCCATTGCATCCGTCCCTCTAAATATCATCTCCTACATTTGTGACACCGATCATCATAAAACAGTAGTTAAGCAAAATAATCATGTATTTTTCTTTTTATTGATTATAAGATCAAAGAGATATGCTTGTAATTACTAGTCAGAATTAGAACTATATATTCTTAATCTGTTAAACAGGATGTTTCATTACCTGTCAGTTATGTACGAAGTAAGGAATAGGGGATGTTCAAATGTTTCTCTTAGTGTAGTATATTTGGTTGGAAAGAAAGTTGCTCGGAAAGATAATTTTTCTTGAGAAATCTGATTTTTTGATTATTTGTTTCATAAAAAAAATTGATAAGTAAGAAAAAATTATAACTGGTTTTCTATAGAATTTTATTTCTTTCTCATAGAGAATGTTATTCATCCTTTTGCATACGTGGCTTTAGTTGCAACCAAACACGGCAGCGTATATGTTTTTAGACTGCTCACCCATAGAATGGCAACCATGTCAGAGTCTGACAGGCCCTCACTTTCCTGCAGGGAGATCAATATATCAACAAAGTCCGGTGCTGTTGTTCTTCCACCAGTTGCCGTAGCTCGGTGCTCTTCAATTATCGGATACAAGAAACTATATGCCTTATTGACGAGATTTGAGCATCTGGACCGGATTTTCTGAATGTCGAGGCCAGCAAGAAGTGGGAAATGATCAGACCAGTTCTTCTCCCCGAGCAGGTCGTAACCTTCCTCCACCATGCAAAGAAGTTCTTCAATCTCCTCGCTTGCCGAGCACAACTCATACGTCTTACCGAACACAAACTGCATGATGTAGCACAGCAAGGACCGCCGCAGAATTCTTCGAACTTGTACATCTCTATGGGTGCTTCTCCGAAGAGCAGCTGTCATTTGGTCGGCGATGTGGGAGCGGTGAGGAGAGAAGTCATCGACTTGCTTGGGGGAGAAGAGGTGGGTGGCGGCGATCCGGCGGAGGGTACGCCAGTAGGTGCCATAGGGGGCGAAGCCGATAGCGCGGTGGAACATGAGGCCGTAGGCTGCTTCAGTAGGGGAACGGTCGGCGAACGCCGGACTGTTGAGGATCTCCTTGGCGACATCGGGGTGGGAGGAGATGATGGCTCGGGTCTCGCCTATGGAGAAGGCCATGAGTCTCTTTGCACCAAGACAGGTGGCGGCGGTGGCTAGACGGCGGTGGGCGAGGCCCGACATGAGGCCCATGCTCCCCACGAAAGGGAGGCCCGTGGGGCCGGGTATCGTCATCGAGGCGGTGGAGTTTGTCTTCCTCATCCAGTACTTCCCCCAGGCAGGGCCGCCGGGGAAGGCCCAGTGGAGAAGGGAGTTGGCTAGCCATGCCAGAATGGCAAGGATGGCAATGGAAAAGAGAGTGAGTGCAATCGAAGATGATGAAGAAGAAGGTGATGACGGGCCTTTTAAGATGTTTGGAGATAGGGTTAAGGGCAGGATCCACCATCTCTCCACAGAGGTTTCCATGATCGGCAAAGCAAAGGAAAGCCTTGATATGGAAGAGTTTGGAGCTGAGTTTTTGCGTGAGCGATCCAGTGGAGGCTCCTCCTATTTGTAGCACAAATGGAGGCTGGAGAGAAGTTTCAACCTGGATCCTAACTTTCCGGGGTTGTATACTGGATCCAGCACGGAGTATTTCTTTACCTGACACGTGTCCAATTCTTATCACAAATGCCACTTGGTTTAAGGCCTCAAATTTTGTATATTAGGGCGCACAGATGCAGCCGCTACTTCGAGTATTGGTTTGATGTAATTGATAGGTACGTCGTAACTAAACTTACCCATAACATCCCACTTGTGTAACGTGGAGAGCAAGTTGTGGGGACTGATGCTGCAATAGTGACATCCGAATTACATCATAATTGAGTTGAGTTCCATGAACCAGTCACGTATGCAAGCAAACAGCTGTACATAAATATACTTATTTTTTTAATGATATCTTTAGACTTCTATCCAAATAAAAAATATCGATCACTTGCGTCTCTAAACCCAGTTCTTGGACAAGGTTGTTACGCTTGAATTGATCGTTTTTCCCTTTTTCTTTTGTTCATTAAGTGCTGAGTGGAGACATGTCGAATTCTACAACAAAATTTCATTGGAGGCAGCTTATTTATCGTGATTAATTATTAAGGTTAGTTGGCATTGAGGCGGCCTGTCCTTTTTAGATGACAAGGAAATAAATAGAGTAATGTTGGCTGACAGTGGTCACAGTGCATATGCTCCGATAAAAATATGGCCTCGCCAATGTCCTTCGTGAGCCCCTGGGAATATGTTGGCAGGCTGTTCCCGCATTTAACGAGACATGTACGATAAAACACACACACACACACACATATATATATATATATATAGAGAGAGAGAGAGAGAGAGAGAGAGAGAGAGGAATACCAGTGGATGGTCCATGATGCTTCGCACTTTAATTAAGACGAGGAGTATAATATACGTGGTTGGTGAGAAAAGACTCGGGCCTCTCAAAGTCGTCGAGAAGGGTATTTTCAAAAGAGTTGTTCTAGACGCATGAGGAGTCACGTGAAATGCGATGGAACCGGTAGTCGGATGATTGAAGAGAACGACCAACGAGGAGAAGCGGCGGAGATTGGCCCAAGCCAAGCGGTTTAGAAAAGTTTAGTGGAAGGAATAGGAAGATTCTGTTTGTTTTTGCCAGGGTGCACTGCACCATTGGGTCTAGCTCATGCGGACCCTTATGGTCAAAAAAATAACAAAAAAATAAAAATAAATAGAAGGAAATCTGTCGGGTTAGGAAGGAAGTCCAATTTTAGCCGCAAAATTTCCATCGGAGTACTCTTCTTCTTCCTTTCATAGTTTTAGGGTTTGGCTTACCTTCCCTAAAAGCAGTACTTTTATCTGATTTTTTTTTTTTTTAGTCTGACTTGCCGTTGGCTATTATGTACTCAAAGATCGTACTGAAAGAAATCTAATTTTTCATCCTTGTCTGATTTAGTCATTCTTGATTGCCTTGGGGAGCTGCCATCCTGGATATATAGAAGATTTTGAAAGAGATCTATTGAGATATCCTGTGAGATGACCTTTGTATCTTCAACCACTGTATACCTCAATTTCATGGGCATAGTATCTGAGAGGACGGTCTATTGTAATCCCTATTTTTTTTTTTTGATAGTGGATTTTATGTGAAGTTGCCTCATGATTTTTTTTTTCCTCCAGAGAGGATTTTTCACAAAAATATATCTTGATGTTTGTTCTCTTGCTCAAATTCTATTTGTTTTATTTTTGTTGTGATTGGCTCATGTACGAGGCCAGACGCAGCGTGGGGAAAAATTTTTTTTTTTGCCAACCTTGTGCGGGAGCCGATCACTATGGATGGTGCGTGCAGAGCTGTACCATCTGCGATGCACAAAATATTTCTCTTTTTCTTAAAGATGTTGCAGGGCTTGGTGTATTTTATCTAATTTGATCTAGATTAACCTAGCCCACAAGATAGGTGGCATATCTTTCATGCATGTTTAGGGGTACAAACGAGTCAAGCTGCTCGCTAATTGAGCTCGTATATATATACATACAAATATACACACATACATACATGGGTAGACTAGGATAAGATTAATCGAATTTGGGCTCAGTTCCAATCTGTTCAAAATTGGACAATGGATAATCTACATCGATTATGCAGCAATTGGATGTGATCTACTCTGCATATCTAAAATTATATGATTTGGAGATCTTAACCTACGCATTTGGTGATTAAAAAATATATATAATTTAATTTTATTTAGACTGTCCAATTTTTGACGACTTGATGCATAAGTTAGAGATTTTTAAATCATATGATTTTTTGTGTGTAAGTAGTTTTAAGGTAGTAAATGATATTTAATAGCTTAGATTATAGATGTAGGACTTTTATTATAGAGTTTTGATCATACTAGATATGAGTCCAAATTTGATTAATCTTATTCTAACTTGACTCTCTCTCTCTCTCTCTCTCTCTCTCTCATTTGTAATCTAGTAGCTGGTGCACCCTATATTTGTTACATCCATTGTTTGACCCATAACATTGGGTTACATGACTATAGCTCGATGTTGAGTTAGTATCCATTTTTGAAAAATATTTTTTAAAAAATATATATATAAATATATACATATACAAACATACATACACACACATATATATATATATGTATATATATATATATTTGCTTTGAGATTTGATGGAGATTAAGCTTCTTGCCTAGCCAATATTATGTTTTAAGTTGCTCTTGGATTATTTATTTATTTGGCATGCTTTTTGTCAATTGCAAAGCATCATGTTGCTTATTGAGCTATGTATAGTTATTAGTTTTTATTTTTAAATCTAAAATCATGAATTGTGCTGGGCTTGTAATAAAGAATGCAAGCGCTAAGTATTTAAGTATATCCAAACCTAATGAGAACAGAAAAGTTAAACAAAAATGTCACTACAAACAAGTTTTGTAATAATTACATAAAGTTGATCATATGCGTGACATACATGCTGAAACATACAGGGCAGTTTTGTTGTGTAGTCATGTAGACGAAAACTTGAGTGAGCTTTTGAATAGGATCTCCGAGTCTGCAAGCTGGATTGTTGACTTCCAGCTTGACAATGAAACACCCATCCAACAAGGAACTTAAGTGATCGGATCTAGATCAGGTAATACTTGAGTATGATCATAGAGTGTTAAGCAATCATATTGGGTAGCTAGTATCATATTTTATAATCTGTTCTTTTTAAAATTTTCCAAGAAGGGATACTTGAAATTATATATTACGTTGGTTATTTCTTGGGCATTAGAAAATAGAAAGGTTTTGGCTTGAACTAGTGGTGATCAACTTGTGGAGGTGGGCACTAGGGGAGCAACCATGTGAATCAAGCTCGACATGAGCGCGAATGATAGAGACTGTTTAATTTCCCAGTGCATCCATTCATATAATGAGGTCATCACATAATAATTAATCAAAATTATTGGGTGGATGTCTGGCCAGGACACCACCTCCCAAGATTCTTTCAGTATCACACGATGCAGCAGGAAGAAAGAAGAAACAAAACAAAAGAAAAAATAATCAAAATATGTGGATCAGCCACAAAAGAGCTCGTCTCCATGGGGCATGCAAACTTCACTATAAAAAAAAAATTTTACAAGAGGAGACCTCACCCTCAACTCTTGTACACCCAATTCTCTCTTACCTGAAGTTTCCCTCACAAAAGCTCTCTCTCTCTTGGAGACCCCCCTGAAGAGCCTGGCGATCGCTGTCCAGGAGCCTCCTGCTCCTTCTCTCACAGCGCTCTCGCCTCTCTCTCTCTTCTCAGATTCGTACGGCGCGAGAAAACCAACCACTGCCTCTCTGTTTCATGCACAGGCTTTTTAAAGATTTAAAACTAGGTTTAAACTTGATTAGAGAGGGATTAGGAGTCCGAAACAAAGCCAAAAAACCCCCTGGACCGTCGGATCAAGACCGGGAGCCACCCATGCCGTCGGATCGCGCTCCAGTCCACGGAATAGTGCGTGGACTGTGAGAAACGCGTGGGAAACGCCCACGCAGTCCACAGGCCCGGCCGTGGACCGCCCGGTCCACGGTGGACCGGGGCAAAGGGGCCGCGGGCCTGGGTCGCGCGTCCCGCACTGGCCTGGGTCACGCGTCCCACGCGGGCCTGGGTCGCGCGTCTCGCGTGCCGCCGCCTGCAGCCGCACCGCTGCCGCCCGCCGCCGGTCGCCGGCGGTCTTCCACCGCCTCGATTCTCGTGCCAACTTCAAAAGCTCGTATCTCCTCCATCTGAGCTCCGTTTCAGGTGATCTTGGTCTCGTTGGACTCCATTTTTCGCTGCGAATCTCACTGTGGGTTCAATGTGGGTTGAATCTCGAGGCATCAAATCCTAACAATCTCCACCTCGACTCGATATTCGGCCTCCTCCAAACTTCGAGAGCTTCTGGATCTCCGTGCCCCCATGCCCTGGGAAAATCGCCTGCTGATCATGGATGGGCAAACATGAGAGTCGAGCCAGGCTGCTTGATCCCATCTCCGTTGTATGCTGTGCTCCTCCTGACCTGAGACCTGCTCGGGGCATCATCCTGCGGCAATAGGAATCTTACCTTGCGACGTCGCCTCTCGTCCTCCCGAGTCTCTTGTCTCGTGCCCGATCCGCCTCCTGGAGCTCCACCTCGCTTTGGGCTCCACCTGGCTCCTGATGCTCCACCTCGCACTGGGCTCCCTGCCAGGTAATAATATCCTCTGCTCCCCTTCTTCTCCTTCAACACAATCCTATCGCCGCGTAGTACCCTCAGGATTTCTCCACCAGCTACCGTCCTGTAGCCTCTCGAATCCAGTCTGCTAAGTGAGATAAGATTCTGCCTGAAATCGGGTATGTATCGGACCTCCCCCAATCTCCTCACTGCACCGTCATGTGTCCTCCAGCTGACCGTCCCAATGCCTCTAATCGCATAGCTCGATCCATCCGACAGATATACAGTGCCCTCACTGTTCTCCAGGGAGTCAAACTGCTCCTCTCTGCAACACACATGATAGAGGCATGCAGAATCTAATATCCACTGCTGGGAAGAAGTAGATACCTCGTCAGATATCTCAAAGACATCTCCATCTAAATCGCTACCGACCGTCACTACAGCAGCCACCGTCCGATTTTTCAGTTGGGGGCAATCTCTGGCTAGATGCCCCAACTCTTCACACCGGTAACACCTGATTTTGCTCAAGTCCCTCCTGGACTTAGACCGCCCTCGTTGCGATCTCCTGTCGCTCCGTCTACTGCCTCCTGCTCCTCCAGAAGCCACCAAAGCTGAGCTATCGACACCTGAGCTCGAAGCTGGGTTCTCCCTCCTGAGAACCTCGTTCTGGAGTATCGCCGTGGTGACCTTGTCCATCTTGATAGTGCTCTTCCCCACTAGAAGAGCAGTCACCAAGGACTCGTACGAAGAGGGAAGCGACGCCAGTAAAACCAGCGCCCTGGTCTTCTCCTCAACGTTCTCGCCAACGCTGAGAAGGTCAGTGAGGATCTTCTGGAAGTGGCTCAGATGCTCCTACATGCTCTGTCCCTCAGTCATCCGCAGTTGGTAAAACTGTCTCCAGAAGAAAAGAGTGTTGGTGAGAGACTTCGTCATGTACAACTCCTCAAGCTTCGACCACAGCATCGTCGGGGAAGTCTCGCTCAGCACATGGATCACCACCTCATCCGCCAGGTACATGCGGATGGTACTCACCGCCTGCATCTGTAGCCGTTTCCAATCCCGCACCTCCATTGTGGTCGGCTTCTCATCGCACAAGAGAGCATCGATCAATCCCTGTTGGATGAGCACATCCTTCACCCTTGCCTGCCACAAGGAGAAATTGCTCTTACCATCAAACTTGTTGATCTCCATCTTGATTGTTCCTGTTTTCTCTATCTTCAGTCTTGCTCACCACCACTGCAATCTGCGTCCTTGTACCGCCTTGCTCTGATACCACTTGTTGGGTGGATGTCTGGCCATGACACCACCTCCCAAGACCCTTTCAGTACCACGCGATGCAGCAGGAAGAAAGAAGAAACAAAACAAAAGAAAAAACAATCAAAATACGTGGATCAGCCACAAAAGGACTCGCCTCCATGGGGCATGCAAACTTCATTATAAAAAAGAAATTTTACAAGAGGAGACCTCACCCTCAACCCTTGTACACCCAATTCTCTCTTACCTGAAGTTTCCCTCACAAAAGCTCTCTCTCTCTTGGAGACCCCCTGAATCCCTGAAGAGCCTGGCGACCGCTATCCAGGAGCCTCCTGCTCCTTCTCTCACAGCGCTCTCGCCTCTCTCTCTCTTCTCGGATTCGTACGGTGCGAGAAAACCAACCACTGCCTCTCTGTTTCACGCACAGGCTTTTTAAAGATTTAAAATTAGGTTTAAACTTGATTAGAGAGGGATTAGGAGTCCTAAACAAAGCCAAAAAATCCCCTGGACCGTCGGATCAATACCGGGAGTCACCCATGTCATCGGATCGCGCTCCGGTCCATGGAATAGTACCATGGACCGCGAAAAATGCATGGAAAATGATGCGTTCATTTTCATGATGCGTTCATTAACTCACCCTAGATGGTATTCCTTATTTTATTCATTTGGTTTTCTATATATATAAAACTTCGATAAACCATTGTGGCCGTAGGAAAATAAGTATAACAATTTAAACTAAGCCAGAAGATTGAGCCAATTGATTTAGTTGGTAAAATCTTTGTAACTTTGTGTATGTCCCACCCTTAGTTTGGCCGGACTCCCTCTCATCCTAGTTCTCAAAATAAAAAAATAAAAAAAAAAAAAGGGAAAAACAATAACCATGCCACATTGAGCTGAGTACATATGTTTGTGGTCCACTTTGGCACTTGCATCATAATTTTGTTTTGCTAAATCACAAAATATAAACATCTATCATTTCCCTTGTCCTTTGTTTTGAACAATTTGAGATTATCATTCATGTTGACAAGTGAGCTGCAATGTTAATTTGTTGCAATAGTCAGTGCATACCAGTGCTGTTATTTTCATAAATGAATTTTTGGAGCATCTTTAGTTATACCCTCTATGTGCTACATCCTTCACATATCTGTCCTTCAAAAATAAGACAGGAAAATTTATTAGTCGAAAATTCAAAATCTAACTTTCTCTTTCTTTTGGCTAGTCCTGGTATTTCTCACCTACTTCACTAATGCCACACTTTGAGCAAAATGAAACAACTGAAGGTGGTAATTGGAGAAAAAAACAAATCAGATATATATTATTGCATGGAGATTGGCCTGGCTCTTTTAGCCCACTCCCACCTGCCACCTTCATATTGAATACGACCATCTAATGACCAGTCTTTCTTATCGTTTGTATGATGTCCACAAATCAAGGACGCAACCCATTGCTTTGATCACGCTCCAGATAATTTATGGTAATGAGTGAGCATGTTATCCTTGGCTCCACCACATAATAAGCAAAATTTAGAATTTTGGCCTCGTGTACATGTCTTGCTTGTTTACAGGACAATTGATTTTGAAATTGCTGGCGCTTGAACTTATCCACTGGCTGTGTTTGTTTATCTGATCATATTGTCTTTGATGATCATGAGTTTATTGTTATTTCCAATCAATCTATTTTCAGTCCCTTTTTTCAACCGCCAGTGGAAAGTACATGCATCAACTACCCAGATTTGTTAATCCAAAATATCCTCATCGTGTATGATTTCTAGAGCCGTAGGATACCGCACAAATTGAAACAAATCATAAAGGTAACATCGTCCATGCTTAATATAGCCAACAATAAAGTACAAGCTAGAGTTTTGTTTCAACTCTACAAATTATTTATCTTAATCATTAGCATATGATTTATATGTATAAGATATCTATAATCATCCATGTGATCATGTTGAGATTCTTACTGAGTTGTTAGCTCATATCATCATGTATTGTTTTTTTTTTCAAAATCATAGGATATTTATTAAGGAATAGTTTGGAGATGACTCATGGAACAACATAGTAGTGTAATCCTAGTGCCATATGAACAACTAAACTGTATAGTTGAACAATTCTATTTTTTGTTAATCATGAAATTATTTAGTGGGTTCATCTAACTAATACATCTTTAATTTAAATTTTTAGCATTATTGAAGTTTTTTTTATTTTTATATGCCTTGCATGAGTCATGCTCCGGAGGTCAGTTGGCTGACTCGGCTAATAGATTGAGTGATAGAAAAGAGACGCAAGGTGACCCATCATTATCATTGCTATGATTGTTGGGAATTGAAGTGTTCTAGATGGCCGCATTAAGTTTTTTTTTGAAATCTACCTACATGCATGTATCCGGCATGCATCTTGTCCTTAACTTTCTACATTCATTGTCCCTTGACTTTTTAAATTCATCATTTCTTGACTCTCTACATCCATATCCTTGGTTTACTAGGTGTATTTTTGATTCATGCATGCATATGCATGACACAATTTTTCACTCAATGAATAATTTAGATTCATCTTGAAGAACATAAATACATTCAGATTATATTTCAAAATTAAATATAAATTAAGAAGATCAAGAGTATCTATTTAATTGGTTTATTGATAGGCAGAACCATGGAAAGTTTATATAAAGCACTCTTGGTCCTTCTCTCCACTCATGCATTCAATCAAGATTGGTCCATACGCATCATTAGGGACATCATAAAAGAGAGAGTTGGATAGAGAAGATCCAGATAGCCAAGATATTTGGAGAAGGAAGATCAAGGTAGCAAAGACTTTCTTACTTTGGATATTCAAAGAACTCAAAAGACGGCGCCAATTTAACATAACTCAAAGGATCAAGGTATGTTTTACATATTTGTTAGATCTTGACCTTTTATTCTAAACACTATAAAAGTCTAACATTTGATATCAGAGCCAATGCTGCTCAATCGGTATTTTAATTTTGAAAATAAATTTATTAATATGATATTTTATTTTCTCCACATAAAGAGATTAGTAACTTTACATCATTGAACTTAATTTAACCGGAATTATTGATTTGGTATAAAATTTGTGGATGTGATAGTTTTTTTTTTTAAAAATTTGTTAGATTTTATGCAACCTTCATAAAAAGTTCATAACTTGGCTGGTGTGGCTGCCAAAGTGGCCTTACCATAAGGAATTATAAATTTTATTAAAGTTAATATAGTTGAATATTATATCAATTATATTTTTTGGTTGTGGCATAATAATCAACCCAAAGGATGATTATTATTTTACAATCATTCATGGGTTAGGGTAATATGATAAAACTTGGTTATCTTTGGACTTATATCCAAAAGCATAGGACAATCTTAATTATATTAAATTAACTTCTTAGCCCTATATGAGTGAATTAAATTCACCCATTGAGTGAACCAATGGCATATTGTGATTTTCATCCAAATGAGGGATTGCAACGATGCATTAGGTTGCTTACAAGAATTTTGTAATGGATTATGTGTGATTCTAGATTATAGCCATTAAACTCAGCATAATTGATAATTGGTGAGTATGTTTTTTTATTACAATGATGACATCAGCTTCACTTTCTAGGCACTTGTCTAGCATACCAGAGTTAAATAGCTTTAACTTTTCAAATTGGAATGAACAACTTCTTATTACATTACACTATAAGAATATGGTGTATTAGCGGCAGTAAACTAGTCATCGCTAATAGAGATATTTACCGATCAATAATTATGATTGAAAAGAAAACTATCATTAAAGGATCGAAGATCTATTAGTGATGGAATGTTTTGTTATTAGTGATGACAAAGCCGTCGCTATAAATCTTAAATTTTAAATATTTATTTATTTAATCTTTAGTAGTTGTTAGCGATGCAGATTCGCTGTTGCTAATGCAGAGCCCTAAAAATTCTCTTTTCTGACTGATTTTTTTTCGTTGTGCCCCCGCGTCCCTTGCTCTTCCCCCGCCTCCGGTGCCCCTTTTTCCATCGCTGCACCGCTAGTACCGTGCCGGAGCCCCCATCCCTGCGCTGCCATCCCTGCATCAGATCTACCATCCTTGCACCAGATCCACCATCCCCCGCATCAAATCCGTTGTCCCTGTGCCCTTGTCTCCCCTGTTCTTCTCCCGCCGCATCGTCGGAAGCCTATCGGAGCCCTTATCCCCGCACCCCAGTCCCCGCATTGGATCTACTATCCCCCGTGCTGGATTCACCATCCCCGCACCTTCTCCTCTCCCGTTGTTCTCCCGCTGTGTTGTCGAAAGCCTGTCGGAGCCCCTATCCCCATGGCCCAGTCCCTACACCACCGTTTCTGCACCAGATCCACCATCCCCTCATTGGATCCACTATCCCCATGCCAGATCCATCATCTCTATGCCCTCATCGTCCTCCTTCACCGTTCTCTCCTCCCTTGGTGAGTATCAGCGATAGTGGCGGTGACGGTGATGGAGCCATCGCCAAACGCCATTCCCTCCTCTTTCACTTTTTATATTTAAATTTAAATTTATGATGTTTATTTAAACTAATGGTGTTTGAATTTAATTTATGTATGGAACGCACATCTCAGCCCTCCTCATTTGTAATGCTGCTTGATATTTTGGAACCCCCAGGATGAAATTTGTCTGGATGCTTTATTGGGATGGTTGAGGGTACTGCCTCCATGGATGCCCTGACTCGGTCCATCGACATGGAATCTATGATCCAACTGTCTTGGGCAAGTTCCTGGTGCATGGATCGCATGGCCTGATCGTCCTGCGATCGAAGCCTACTTGTGGGGGATGCACGTCTCGATCCTCCCCATTTGCAATGCTGCTAGATACTTTGGAACCTCTATAGTGTGATTTGCCTAGATGCCCTATTGGGGTGCATGGGGCCACCTTCACGGTTGTGCCAGCTTGGCCCATCGGCATGGGATTCATAATCCGACGGCCTTGGACGACAGTTCCTAGTGCGTAGGATGCGCAGTCTAGTCGTTTGGTGCACCCCAAGAACGTATACATGGGACGCACATCCCGACTCTCTCCATTTGCAATGCTGCTCAATACTTTAGAACTCTATAATTTAAAAATTTTAAAAATATTATATTACATAGAATCATAGACCCATCTTTTGATTAATGTATATATTCTACGGCATCCATATATTTATATATTTCTGTACAGATAGGAGAATTATGTACATTAATCAATTGATTATCCAATATGAATAGTTTAAAAAATATAATTAATTCTATATATTATTATAGTGATCAAACGGTATGTTGAGGGCTCGAGAGATATTTGAGATAGTATTTTTCTTTAGTTCTCCTCACACATCTTAAGCTGCGTGGAGAGAACTATAGAAAAATATTATCGAAATTTTTTTCAGTCTCTATTGCATATTGTTTGATTATTATAATTAACTTATAGAATTAATATAATTTCTAAATGAGATGTGATCTTCTATATCTATTAGTAAATGTTAGGATGTATTTATTATATCAGCCATTTGAAATGATAAAATAATTATTTAACAATTATCTTATATTTGTATATGCAAAATCTTTAGGTAGTGTGCCATGGACTATAGTTGGATGGACCATCGAATAGTTGATGGAATAATTTCTACTGAATATAGGGAGGGCATAGAGTACTTTTATCATTATATTTTTGAAAATGCGGTACTCTTACATCAAGGATGAGCTAATTGCCCTTGTAAGAGATGTGATAATAAAAAAATACTTGATAGGGATACAATGATTGTCTATTTATATAGGAGTGGATTTGTGTCCACTATAAGTATTGATATTTGCATGGGGAGACATGGGAGACAGTTACAAGGGTTATAAGTGAGCAGGACAGGGACACAGATATATGGTAGATGTATATCTTGGAATGCCAATATGACTGATATATTGTAATAGTTCTAGGATATATTTTTATACTTAAATATTTTTTATTATCAATAAAGGATATTTTTCTTTCTATTCTTGTCTAATGTGTCTAAGAATTATTTTAAGAATTAATGACTTAAAGATACATATTCTCAAGTGTTGAGAATTAGAAACATATATAATTAATTTTTAAATTACTGTAGATCAATAGATCATCATGGGGATGGTGAACGATCTGGTTAGATCGGTGTACGTATCACTTTCTTCGAGATAAATGAGTTTCTAGTTTATAGTGTGGGGATACTGAGCGAGAGTGTGGATGGTTGTTAAAGAACATCGATACTGAGTGTGATCAAATGAGAGTCATATGGATGTCTACTCACTCGTTAGTGATCATCTCGATGCTATAGTGGTGTGAGTAGTTTCTTGATCTACAGTGTCTCGATTGCTCATAGTGGGATTGCTATAGTTTGACTACACATAAATATGATCTCTAGCTATATGGATCCTTGTAGTAGATGTTGGCTACAGTAGATTTATTGTAGGAGTAGGGTACATACTTAGATGGATTCTGTCGATCTTAGTAGATAAAGAGCAGTCCTATGAGATTTGAGAAGCTGAGTCCTTAAGTCTATGGTTACAGCAAGATGATTGATGGAAAGGAGTTTTCATGAGTTTCACAATCAGACTTGAGCTGATCGAATCTTTTTATATGACAAATATTGGGGTTTGATGAGTTTTCATTACCTTCATCTTGGTTGGAACTCACGACAGAGGAACTGAATTACATGGTAACTACATCTAAGGATTCTAATCATTCGGTTCTGTTGAACTACTACTACATACTACTAGGTGTCACTGATGGATTGTGAAAACTTACTCAGATCATTCTGGATTGATGAATCTTGATGGGTGTGAGTTGAAATTATTTCAATCCATTAAATAATATTTCGATGATACTATAATGGAGATCATGGTATGTCCCATTATCAGACATAATTGAATCTATGGTCACACAACAAAAGGATTAGATCTTGGATTGATCAATTGGGCTTATGAAGTTCTAATTAGGTTAGGATTTGAGAAATCATATTGGGTTTAGGTGCACCATGCTAGCACATAGTTAAATCCAATCCTCCTTGACTTGATCAACCAATTACATAGGATTTTGATCAAGTCAAATTGAGCTAAACTATCTTTTCTTCCTATTGGACATCCGATTAGGGTGAGAAGGTTGGGGTGCCAAAAGTTTACTACTACAGAAAAGGACTATGATAGTGATTTCGAACCACTGCCGTAGTAAAAAAAACTACCGCCATAGCCTACAGTAGCGGTTTCATAACCACTGCCACTGTCGCTATCATCGTAGGTTTATGACAGTAATTGCTGCAATCGCTACCATATATAGGGTATAGTAGCGGTTACTCAACCGCTGCTATAATAAACTGTATAGCAGCAGTTTTTCAACTGCTGCAATAGATTGCTATAGCAGCGGTATAGCAGTAGTTCTACAACCACTGCTATGCGGTTGCATAACCACTGTTGTATCCTCTATAGCAGTGGTTACAAAATCGCTGTCATATTTTAAACTACGGCAGCAGTTTTATAACTGCTCCTATAGATATACGGCAGTGGTTGAATATTCTAAACTACAGCAGTGATTTTACAACTGCTGCTATAGATGTACGGTAGTAGTTGGCATAGAGCTACGACAGTTGTTGGCATGACTACAGCAGCAGTTGTGCAACCGCTGTCATAGCCTGTTGACCAGTAAAAAAAATTAAAATTATTATTTTTTATCTTTTGTTATCTAATAAACATAGTTCAATATATAATTACTCAGACTAAAACTTGTAAGAACAAAAAAAATTCACATAAAACTCTATAACAAGCACAATATTTCTCAAATACTCAAATTGTATTTCTCAAATTATATTATAATATTTTTTAAATAAAAATAAAATATATCAAAAATCAGGCAAATTAAAATTCTCTTCTCCAAGCATCTCGTCATCATCGAGAGGGACTGAAACAGGACCAGGAGGGACCGTAACAAGAGTGAGAGGGGCTGTAGTAGGAGTGAGAGGGGCTAGAGCTGAAACACTAGCAAATATGTCCTGAATGCTTGAAAAATCAGTTCTAAAATGTGCAGACAGCTGTGTCATCAAAGCGGATATGACGCTCTGTAGCTGAGATGCATGCTTCTCATCCTGAGCTGCCTGCACTAAGACTTCATCAAACTGCTCCTGATTGACGACCCCAGAAGTATGTAAGGAGACGCTCATCTCAGACCAATAGCTCATCGATGTATGTCCAAGCCTGCAATGAATCCTTTCAGAGTGCTCAGGTACAAAGACCTGAGACAGATGGTCATAGGGGCTAGAGGTGTCTGTGCCCTTGCTCACAAGCACGTCTAACTACTTCTGTAATTATAAATTCAAATAAAATCTCATAAGAAATGTTATAATACTAATCATACTCCAGTTATTACTTACAAAAATTCTTTCGACCGTGGCATTTATCGACCTGCCCTTCCTGCCCTTCATCGGGGCATAGCTGCGGCATGTGATGCCCAACTCGGACTGCCACGGCTCGCACCATCTCCTAATGGGCCTGATGTAGCCAGATGGTATCTCAATACAGAGATACTGTCCTGAGTGCTTGTGTCTCCAATACTCTAGAGCGAGGTTCTTTGATGGATCTCACCCTCACCTCACCATCGGTGGAGACTGGTCTAAAATAATAATAAATAAATCATTAGTATGATAGCTATCTAAATAAAAAAAATTAAATTTTATTATATAAAAAATATAATAATACCACTCAGACCTATCTCACTCGATCCTGCCAGTGTAAGACCCTCTGGCGACTCTGCTGGTGCGATAGTGGAATGGGTGAAGGCGCCTCAGCCTCAGGGGTAGGCTGTGAATGCAAACATGGTCGTCTGTCTCCTGGTACCATACCTATAATTTTTAACATATAAATGGATATAATATTCAATAATAATAGCAAAAAATAAATTATATTTTAATAAATAGAGAATTATATCACATACTATTATTGCAAGAGAAGATTCAACAAAAAATATAAATCTACTCATCAATATTTGTATCTTTCTTGATGTGTAGGTCCTCCTCTGAATCACAATAATCGACTAATGTATCATCTTCTATCTCATCATCATTTATAAACTGATTGTCGTCCTTTGACTCATCAAGATTAAATATAAAATCAGCTTCAACTTCGTTGGATGGTAGATCAGCCCTATTCAAAGGAGCTGTTACAAATTCTTCATCAACAAGAAGCTTGGCTAATGTTTGTTCTTTCTCTTGAAAAGCTTTCTCTTCATATAAATCTGAATTTTCATCCATCTTTAGTTGGATTAGTATATCATATACGTCTTTAGGTGTCGTTCTTTATACGACATACTAATTACCTCGATACTTTAGATCCTTCAAATATATTACTTGTTTCGCTTAGTTGCTAATATATACGGCTCATTCTGGTACCATGTTCGTGCAAAATTTATATTGATAAAGTATGGATTGACATGAATACTAATCTTTTTATTGCTAATATCCCACCATTCACACTGAAACAAGAATATAAAATTTTTAGACCCATACTTCAGTTCTATGATATCTATCACCATAATATTCAATCTCTTCTTCTCATTCATATCCTATCATAGCAAACCCACTATTCTGGATCCGTCATTACATCTCAAGCTTCCTTGTATGAAATCTCATTCCTCCAATGATATAGGATGTGTAGTGGTTAATCCTTTGATTAGGGCCACATGTTAAATCGTACAACTCATCGATTGCATCCTCTTTGTTATTGAAATACCTATATTTCATCTACACCATAGCATAAAAAATTATGTTGGTTTAGATAAATATTTTTATAATTATTAAAAATAATGTATTACTAGTGCAACTTACAAAGTCTCCAAACTATTTTACAAATTTTCTTCTATGTTGATCATCAGCATCCATATTATTCTCTCTGCATAGTATACTCTTGTACTCACTGCAATAAGTCATGATTTTTAATTTTATATCGACATAAAAAAATTACTTAGAATATTAAACAGTATGCTAAGATAGTCCTTACTCAATGAAATCTTCAATTTCTTCATAATTATTTAAAATATAGAAGTATGCCTTGGATAGCTCATTCACGTCCATAAATTCATATCTTCTTCCACCAATGGGTCGAACCATTTGTTTAAATATAGATAGTATCGATTCATTGTCACCCCATTTATGGTCTGCGTTATGATCTGTACGATTGAATCTTATTTTGATATCGTCAAGATACATCGAGCAGAACGTGATACACTCCATAGCTACGTATGCTTTCACTATAGAATCTTCAGGTTGTGCTTTATTGCGCATATTTTTTTAGAGTACACAAGAATCTATAAATAAAAATAAATTTAAATTTTAAAAATATATTTATATTTTATAACTGATATAACAAAGCACGTATAATTTTTTACCTTTCAATAGGATACATTCATCGATAATGTATCGATCCAGCCAAAAGAGCTTCCTTTAGAAGATGAATAGTCAGGTGCACCATAACATCAAAAAATAATGGTAAATTTTTTTTTTCTAATTTACACTGAATGAGCACGATATCCTTCTCAAACTTTTTAAGTTAATCTTCAATTTTTGGTAACACAATTCTTGAAAGAATACTCCCAACTCAATCAATGCAGTTTGAATATTATCACCTAAATAGCCACGCATGACCACAAGAAGCAAGTATTACATCATCACATTAGAGTCTTGACTTTTTATGTCAGAGATATTACCATCGTTGTTGCCAATATACTACGATACATTTGAAGCGTATGCGTCAGAAAATTTTATGATTTTGAATCATCCACAGAAACTCTTCTTTTCCTCACCAAATAGCTATTAATATGTAGGTGGCATAAAAAATCTATCACCTCGATGAGCTGAATATAACTCCGATCGAATTTTCATTTTTTACAAATCAAAGTGAGCTTTTATAATATCTTTTAATTTTTCTGAAATGTTCAATACTGTACTGATGATATTATCACAAATATTCTTCTCAATATGCATTACACCCAGATTATGATGAAGTAGTAGCTGCTTTCAATATAGTAGTTCGAAAAAAAATACTTCGCTTCATCCAATTTAGCTCAACTTCAGTACGCTTCCATTTACGAGTATCCGATATTTTTTTAAATTAGATATTTTTAATGACTTCAAGTTGTTCTAAAATTTTTGCTCCACTTAACTCTTTAGGTGCCAGACGTCGGTCGGACTTACCATCAAAGTATTGATTGTAACGGATCTTCTAAGAGTGATTACTATGTAGACCCCCCAATGACCCATGAAGCATATTTTCCATCCATACTTTAATTGTAAGGAGGATGCATCTTTGTTGCATATTGGATATGCCAGATATCCTTTGGTGCTCCATCCAGATAAGTTTCTATATGCAGAAAAATCATTTATGGTCCATAAAATCGAAGCATGCAACTATTTTTTAGATTCACAGAATCATATGTTTGTAGTCCATTTTTTCATAGCTCCTTCAGATCATCAATTAACGGTCGTAGATATACATCAATTTCATTACCTGATGCTTTTAGACCTGAAATCAACAGTGACATAAAAATAAATAGTTCTTTCATACGCTTCCAAGGTGACATATTATATACAACTAGCATCACAGATCACATATTGTAGAAAGTACTCAAATTATCAAAGAGATTAAATCCGTCTATCGCTAGACCAAGCCGAATATTATATGGGTCACTCACAAAGTGTGGATGCTTTGTATCAAAGTCTTTTCACACTACAGAGTCGGTCGGGTGGCTAAATATATTCTCCTCCAGAACTTGCTACTCATGATGCCATCTCACTTCTTCAGCTATCTTTGTGGATGTATATAACTTTTGAAGTCTTGGAATCAATAGAAAATACCTCAAAATCTTTTGAGGTATTTTTTTTCCTTTCCTGTTATAGGTTTTGTACCTAAGCTCACTGTATTTCGGATATTCAGTTGTCTGTTCGTTATTCTTATAAAATAATATACAGTCATTTTTGTAGGCATGTATAGGAATATAGTCAAATCTCAATTTTCGCATGTATATTTTTGCTTCAGAATATGATTTCGAAAATCTCTCTCTATCAGAAAAAGCTGTTTTAATCAATATCAAATTTTAGTCAAATGACTTCTGACTCCATCGATTCATAATTTTAAGATAAAGTAATTTTATCAAAAACTCTAACTTGAAGAATTTTGTATAATTTGGATAGAGTGGCTCTCATGCATCCCTTACAAGATTTGCAAACTATTCAGAAGCCTCTTCTATCTCAAGCTGGATATTATATTCTAGATCAGAATTATCTTTAGATGCACTAGTACTCATGCGTACAATTGAACAAACATCTTGATGTAAATCATCCAATAGTTTTCTTATACCATTATGTTCGACAGGTTCAGTAGCATCACTATCATTTTTAGTATCGCCATCATCGCACACAACCTCATTCGGATCATCTTTCCTATGCCATATCCAGCAAGTATACTTCTTATCCATACCATAACATAGCAGATGCTCCTCAACAAGTGTTATGTGACGATATACCATATTGACACATCTCTTGCATAGATACTTTATCCGACTAGCACTATCAGCCTTATGCCATGCAAACTCAATAAAATCTCGAACATCTTTTCGATATTTAGATAAAAAAATATCTCTAACATTCATCCAACTTTTGTTGATATTCATTTAACAACAAACATGAAAATTATGGTATTCATCCAAATCGAATCTTGATCCAGATTTCAGACTGAATTTTGATCCAGATTCTGGATCAAATTTCGATCCGGATCCAGACATGGATCATTTTATATAAAACAGCATGTATTAAAGAACATAGATTGAACAGTAATACAGAAAATCTCTTTTTACTAATTTAATGAAGTAAAAATGCATGATCCTATCCATTTCAAATCATTACTAACAGATGACCCTATCCCCTTCAGAAAAGTAATAATCTTATTATTGCTATTAGTCGATATTTTATTTCATTATTGTAAAAATTTTGACAGCATCTCTCTATGGTTCTCCAAGTATACGACGTGAATATGGTGCCTACGCATCCTATCCACCATATACTCAAAGAATAGTGGACAGATAACTGTTGAATACCACATAATGAAATAAAATATCAACTATTAACAATAATAAGATTATTATTTTTTTAAAAAATCTGAATACAGGACATCCAAGAGTCGATCTCGATCAAGATCGACTCTTAAACGAGAATCTACGGCTTAATGCAATTTAACTACCATCTCTAAATATACATTCAAAGATAAATTTCTAATGTATCAAAAAAAAATAATTCTGTATTGAAATTTTTTCATCAAAAATTTTAGTAGAGTTTTCTCTAAAATAAAAATATTTTTTATATTTAATTATAATAAGCAAAAGCATACATAACAGCACATAAAATAATTAAATTATAATAAGTAAAAGCAATATGTATTGTGCTAGTGGAATAATAAAAAATTTATAAATTTTAGTAATAATACTAAAAAATTTATGCAATAAATATAAAATAAATTATAAGTAGTTGAGTATGTAAAATAATATTAATACAAAATAATAACATGAAATCCAATCTCGTGTCGAATATCCTCCGCTCTCTTTCCCTCATCTTTCAAATTCACCAAAAGCAGCACCGTAGAGGCAGTCTCACCGATAGGGCTAAAAGTGGGTCGGACCGCCGGGAGGCCCATCGGGTCGGACTTCAAACTCAATCTCAAACCATTTAGATCGAGCTCTAGTCAAAAAAATAGGGCTCGTTTGGCCGTCGGGCTGGGCTCGTGCAGACATGTGGCCCGGCCCAGAGCCGAGCTGATTGGATTCGGATTGATTAACCTCTCTCTCTCAATCCCGATCCAATTCACATTTTAACTTTTATATATATAATAAATAATTTTTTATTTTTTTTAAAAAATAATTTTTATTTAAAAATATATTTTTTTCTAAATATTTTTTCTCCTAAACGGACTTCGGACTCGGCCCCCGCGACCCACTGCCGTCACTCACCTCCTGCGACCCACATCCTGTGACACCACCGTTCTCTCCAACCGCTAGTGATCCAGATCCCAACTTGGATCCTGATCAGATCTCGATCTGGATCCCAACCTATATCGGGATCTCGACCCGGATCCCGACCGCGATCTAATTTGGATCATGATCTAAATTTTATTTTTATTAATCAAATAATAAAATATTTGATTAATATTTTATTTTTTTATTTTTTATTTTTTTATTTTTTTTCTCTCTCATTTCTCTCTTCTCTTCCTCCCTCCCTGACCGTCCCAACCGACCTTCCTCCCTCCTCGTGTCGCCCCCGGCTGCCCACCCCTACCCCTGCAACCCCCTCCCCACCCCCGTGTCGCCCCCAGCCACCCACCCCCACCTTGCAACCCCTTCGCCCCCCGAACTCTCGACCTTCATGTCGCCCTCGACCGCCCACCCCCACCCCCGTAACCCCCTCTGCCCCCCGATGGCCCGATCAACCAAAAAAAAAGGTGGGAAGAACCCTTACCTCCGACGGACGGCAACGGCAGTGGCGGAGAAACCCACAGCAATGGCGGCGGACGGCAACGACAATGACGATGGTGGAGATGCAGTCGCCAGCGGGAAGAGAGGGAGAGGGAGGGCTCGAAGAGGGGAGAGGGAGAAGGAGGGCTCAGAGGGAGCTCGAAGAGGAGAGGGAGGGTGCTCGGCTCGAAGAGGAGAGGGAGGGCGCTCGAAGAAGAGAGGGAGGGCTCGAAGAGGAGAGAGGGAGAGGGAGGGCTCGGAGAGAAGAGGGAGGGCGCTTGGAGAGGAGAGGGAGAGGGAGGGCTCAAAGAGGGTAGAGGGAAGGGGAGTAAGAGGGTTTCGCGCGAAGAGACATCGAGTTGACGTCTAATAAATGCAGAACTATTAACGATAAAAATTTTCATCGCTAATACCATTATTAGCGAGGAAAAAAAATTTTCATCGCTAATAAGTCTCATCAAAAAAATTTTCACTAAAAAAATTTTCTGTCTAAAAAAATTTTATTCAAAAAATTTATGAAATAAATTATTGGTGATGAAAATAAAAATATTCATCATTAATAAGGCTATTAGTGATGGAAATAAAGTTTTCGTTGCTAATAAATATCATCCAAAAAAAAATTTCTCCTCCAATAATTTACCCTTCAAAAGAATAAAAATATATTTTTAAAATAATTTTACAGATGAAAATTTTTTACATCGTTAATAAATTTTTTTTTTCATTAACAAATTTTTTCTTCATAAAAATTAATTAAAATAATATTTTTAAAACATTTTTACCAATGGAAAATAAATTTACATCATAAATAAATTTTTAAAAAAAATTAAAAAAATTAAAAACTATTTATGATGAAAATTTGGTTTACGTGCTAATAATTTAAGATTTTTTTAGTCTAAAAAATCTTCTCAATAATAATTTCATAAAAAATTAATTTTAAATTTTTTTCATCAAGAAAATTTTCCATCTAAAAAATTTAACAAAAAAAATGATATTAAAAAATATTTATGATTAAAAATAAAATTAATTTTTTTAATCTAAAAAAATTTTGATCTAAAAAAAAGTTTTCAAAATAATTTCATTGAAAAATTAATTTTTTATTAATCAAAAAAATTTCATATGAATAGTTAATTTATGATTTTTCTTCTAAAAAAGTTTTTTTCTTAAAAAAAATTATATAAAAATATAATTATGATGAAAAGTTTAATTTATGTCACTAATAATTGTTATAAGAACAGCTCTTTGACTTTCGCAATGGAATAGATACTATGGAAGATCGATAGCTTTGAGGTCTTCAATATCCAAGGAGCTCATCTTTTTTTGGGAGTCCTTATTTTGAAAGTTGGAGTACGAGAATATCATGATAATTTTGAGATCGCGAGCGAAATTCATCAAGATTGAGATTTGAAAGATAGGATAGGGACAGAAAGTTAGAGGTCCAGAAGCTCGTATATTGTACGTATGTGAAGATCGAGCTTGAGAAATTCAAAAAAAATTGTGTGAGTATCAAAAATCTAACGATTAACCAGAATCAAAGCAGATTTACGGATAGTGCAAGTTGTGTTATAAAGTGCAAGCTTATATTTATACTTTACGTTGCTAGAAAGATGAGTGCTCGTATTGTTTATCTTCTCATGATTGAAACTCCTACAGAGATACATTTGAGCATCGATCGATGTGCAAAGCATGGTACCTTTCAAGATCGTGGAAGCTATGCTAGAATACGCTGCTTAACTATATGGTTTCTGCATAAAAGAAAGCTCTTTTCATGCAGCTTAAGGCAGACACTCCATCAGAAAGATTTATTGATATCACTAGTAATAGTGACAGCAATGAATTTTATATCGCAAATAAACGTATAGCTCATTTTATTCAAAAAAATTTATTCATTCTAATCTATGAATATTATCCATTTTCATATAATTTTTTCATACAAAAAATTTAGTTTGGATCATAACTCATATTTACTTCTTTATCATGTAAAAGAACAAAAGATGTATATAGCTACTATAAAAAATAGATGTAGTTACCTTACACAAAATCAAAAATTTAAATTTTATAATTTTTTAAAATTTTTAATTTTTTACATATTGATGATAAAAATATTTTCATTGTAAATAATTAGTATTTATGATATAAATTTTTTTCATCATAAATACTTAATTATTTATGATAAAAAATTTTCATCATAAATAATTAGTAACTTTTGATTTTTTTTAAATTTTTAATTTTTTTAAATATCGATGATAAAAATATTTTTATTATAAATAATGATGTATTTATGATGTAAATTTTTTCATCATAAACATTATATTATTTATGGTAAAAAATTTTATCATAAATAATTAGTAATTTTTGATTTTTTTAAATTTTTAATTTTTTTAACTATTGACGATGAAAATATTTTCATTGTAAATAATCAAGTATTTATGATAAAAAAAATTTTATCTCAAATATTTAATTATTTATGATAAAATATTTTCATCACAAATAATATATAATTTTTAAATTTTTTAAATTTTATTTTTTAAAATATTGATGATGATAATATTTACATTGGAAGTAAAGTTATTGATGATAAATTTTTTTTTATCATAAATACTTAAATTATTTAAGACTAAATAATTTTATCACTAATATTTGAAAATTTAAAATTAAAATAAATAAAAAATTATTTATGATAAAAATATTCATCATAAATAATAAATATTTATGATAAAAAAAAATTTTATCACTGATACCAAACTATTTATGATGAAAAATTATTTTCATCGTAAATAGTAAATTATTTATGATGAATATTTTTATCATCGTAAATATATTAAGCGATGATGAAAATATTTTTGTCACAAATAATTTCATTGCAAAAATATTCTTTTTTTGTAGTGAAGGGCAACAGAGGCTCATCAGGTAGCCTAGCTCATTAAAAAGCCAACCTTATTAGAAGGATGAAGGCTGAGCTCATGAAAATACCAACCTCAATAGAAAGGTCAATAGAGGCTCATCAGGAAGATTAGCTCATCAAAAAGCTGACCTCATTAGAAGGATGAAGGTTGAGCTCATGTAAAAGCTGACCTCAATAGAAAACTATCCTCATTAGGAGGCTAGAAGCTGATCTTATCAGAAGGTCAAGCTCAAAAGAAAGCAGTTCTCATGTATCAAAAAACTGAAAGCTAACCTCATCAAGAGGCTGAGCTCAACAGAAAGTAGTCCTTCTCAGGAAGCTGAAAGCTGACCTTATCAGGAGACCGAACTCAATAAAAAGCAGACTTTATCAGAAAGTTGAAAGCTGACTTTATCGGGAGGGAGGTCAAGTTCAAAAGAAAGCAGTCTTCATTAGAAAGCTGACTTCATTAGAAGGTCGAGCTCAATAGAAAGCAGTCATCATCAAGAAGCTAAAAGCTAATCTCATTAGGAGGTTGAGCTCAATAGAAAGCAATCCTCATCAGGAAGCGGAAAGCTGACCTCGTCAGCAGGTCGAGCTCATCAGAGAGCTATCTTCATTAAAGAGCTGAAAGCTGACCTCATTAGGAGGTCGAGCTCATCAGAAAGCTAACCTCATTAGAAAGCTGAGCTCATCAAAAGGTCAGAGAAGGGCCGACCTCATCAGAAGGTTGAGATCATCAAAAATCTGATCTTTGAATTGGTAAAGCCCCAAAGGGCTCACAGATAAGATCTCCTGATCAAAGTCCGATCTTTGAATCGACAAAACCTTGAAGGGCATGGAGATAAGATCTTTTCATCAAAATCTGATCTCTTGATCGATAGAGTTTCGAATGGTACAGAGATAAAATCTCCTGATCAAAGTTCGATTTTCGAATTGACAGAGCCCCGAAGGGCGCAGAAATAAGATCTCCTTATCAAAATTCGATCTTCAGATCGGTAGAGCCTCGAGGGGTACGAAAATAAGATCTTCTAATCAAAGTTTGATCTCTGAATCAATAGAGCCCCGAAGGGCATGGAGATAAGATCTCCTCATTAAAGTCTGATCTCTGGATCGACAGAGCTCCGAAGGACATGTAGATAAAATCTTCTGATCAAAGATCGATCTTCAAATCAGTACAGCCCCAAAAGGCACAGAGATAATATCTCCTCATCAAAGTCCAATCTCCAGATCGATAGAGCTCCGAAGGGCATAGAGATAAGGTCTCCTTATCAAAGTCCAATCTCTAGATTGGCAGAGCCTCAAAGGGCATGAAGATAAGATTTTCGGATCAAAATTCAAATACCAATCTAAGGATAGAAGTTATCTTAAAATTTCATAAAATACCGATCTCAAGATCGAGATTATTTTCAACTCTATGAAATATCAACCTCAGGGTCGAAGTTATTTTCAACTTTATGAAATACCGATCTCAAGGTCGAAGTTATCTTTAGCTCTACAAAATACTGACCTGAAGGTCGAAGTTATCTTGAATTTCTATCAAATACTGATCTCAAGATCGAAGTTATCTTGAAAATACCGACCTAAAAGTTGAGGTTATCTTCAGCTTTGTAGAATACCAACCTTAAAGTCAAGGTTATCTTAGATTTCTATCAAATACTGATTTAAAGATCGAGGTTATCTTCAGCTCTGTAAAATACTGATCTGAAAGTCAAGATTACCTTGGATTTCTATCAAAGATCGATCTGAAGATCGAGATTGTCTTCAGTTCTATAAAAATATCGATCTTAGGGACAAGATTATTTTTAGCTTTATAAAATACTGATATGAAGGTCAAGGTTATCTTCAGCTCTATAAAATACTGATCTTAGAGTTGAGATCTTTAGATCAAAATTATCTTGAAATTTTATTACAGATCTTCGGATCGAAGTTATCTTGAAATTCTATTACTAATCTTCGAATCGAAGTTATCTTGAAATTCTATTATCGATCTTTGGATCGAGATTCTATTAAAATCGATCTACGGATCAAGGATATCTTAAAATTTTAATAAAAATATGATTTACTTGAGGCTGCATCGGATAATTATTTACCATCTCAGACAAGCTGAGAACTTATTTCTTAGACTACTTCTTTTATTTAAAAGCAAATTCTTTATACTCAGAAGTGGGGGATAAGTATTATGGGGGTTATCCCATCTCATCATAAAACCAACCTCAACTAGAGTCCAAGCTCATCATAAAGCCAATCTAAATCTGATGCCGAGCTAATCCTAAAATCGACCTGAATTAGAGGTTGAGAATATCATGAAGCTGATCTGAATTGGAGGCTAAATGCTGACCTAACTTAACCCAGCTCATCTAAACATCGACCTGGGCTACTTGAATTGATTTCTGATGATGTATTATGATCAGCCCACATAAATACCAATCTGATTTATTTTAGTTCATATAAATACCAATCTGAAGCAAAGCGTTCCATATATTCGAGACATCCGATATCTCATATGATGTTTGATCTCACCTCGATCTTTTATCGAGATGAACTATTACATTGATAGCCACAATCATCCTGTGAAAGTTGGCCACGATCTTACGTACAGCTGTGTTACAACTCATCCCCAGCTGGCACATACAGCTAAGTATGACCTCATTTCTAGCTAATACATATAACTATACTCTAGCTCACCTACAACTGACCTCCAACGATCTAACAAACTCCTCTAACGGCTTAACAAACTCTCTAACAACCTCATCAATCCTTCTATAAATAGAGGGCCAAGAAATCCTCCAAGTAAGTCTGGACTCCCAAATTCCAAGTTCTAACTAGAGCTCAAACTAGAGGAAGACTCTACTGCTGGGACTCTAGCTCCCACAAAGTCACAAACTCTCTACTTCCATACAAATCCTCCTGCTCTTTATTCTATTTTATCCACCTTCTATTCTTGAGGCTCAAACTGACTTAAGTATCGGAGGGTTAGTACTCTAGCTCCCATAAAGTCACAAACTGTCTACTTCCATACAAATCCTCCTGCTCTTTATTCTATTTTATCCACCTTCTGTTCTTGAGGCTCAAACTGACTTAAGCATCGGAGAGTTAAAGATTGAGAGATTTCCAGCGGTTTTTGACTTGTTTTGCAGATTCCTTCGAAGGAGATTCGGATCGAATTGCTATAGCCATTCCAGCATGGCTTCATCCGATCTCCTCGCTTGAAATTTTGAGCCTCGCAATAACAAGCATATATATCATATATTGTTATTAGTCTAATGTTCAAATTTAAATTTGAATATAGTTTGATTGATATTTAAATTGAGTCGAACCAATCTTGAATAGTACCTTTTTTTTTTTATCGAATCGAATTCGAATCGCTAGTTACTTGATTTGGCTCGGCATGATGGCACCCTACCTGTTGACAGTTGTGTGAGGCCTGACTTGCTGATTTCCATTGGTCTCAGCCTTTTTTTTTTTAAATAAAAAAAAAAATTGGTGACATGTTAGTCTTAGCCTTTGATACAACCTTTTTTCTTGGTTCAGCCATATCCAGAAGATTTATTATAAACTTCTAATTTCTCCCCCACTGGGGGTTAGTAGACAGCTAGAAGTACACCCCTCCACATCCCCATCCGTTTCATGCCGCCACGTGTGGCCTCCTGCCGTCCGACAAAAGAAAAAGAAAAAGGAAAAAGAAAAAGAAAAAGAAAAGCTTCCGCTCCCATCATCTTCCTGCTGAACCAAACACCATATGGGGGCAGTCATTCCTTTAATTCGTCGGCACGCAATACCGAAGCCAACCCTCCAAGCCCAGTCCAACATGGCCGGAGCCCGGCGCTGGCTCATTGCCGTCCGCCGCACGATCGTCCGATCCTCCTGCAAAACTGCCGACGTTCTCGAAGTCCACGATGTCAACGGCATGCGCACGGCCATCATCAACCCTACATCAATAGAAGAAGCCGAAGATGTGACCACCGGAGAAACGGATTACTCAAAAGATGAGGATGACGTGCAGTACATGGAAGCGTTCTCGCGGGAGGAGCTGGCGGCGATTAGGATCCAAGCTTACTTCAGAGGTCATTTGGTATGTTTCTCTGTCTCGAGTTTTTGTTCGTCGATCTTGATGTAGGATTAGTATCTAAATGGAAGTTTGGGATGTTGATGGAGGCGAGGAGGGCGTTCCGGGCGCTGAGGAGCCTGGTGAGGCTGCAGGCGGTGGTGCGGGGGGTGTGCGTGCGGCGGCAGGCACGGGTGGCGATCCACTGCATGCAGGCGATGGTGCGGTTGCAGGTCAGGGTGCGAGCACGCCAGCTTCTTGGTAAACATGAGAGAGGGGCACAACTTTCCTAACGCGAGAGAGATATCCAGGTGCTTTCAATGAGAGACTTTGGCATTTGATTCTACAATGTGCTAAGTTTGCTGTTTCTTGTAGTGCTTGGGAGCCTACAAACCCTTTTTGTCATTGAAGAAAAGGAAAAAAAAAAAAAACTTTAAACCCATTATATATCTCACAAGTTTTCTTTCCCCTAAATTATGCCTGTTCATGATTCCGAGAGTTAAGTGAAACAGTGTGATGCTGAAATGCAGACATGGGCCCTAGTGAGCCCGACTCGGCTTAAAAATCCAGAAAATGAAATTCTTTGTGCACCGCAGGTGGTGTAAAAAATTTGATGTGGAGTATACCATCTTATAGTCATTATTTTTCAATACGAATTTAATATCTGTAAATCGATTTTTTCATTTAAAAATTTTATATGACGAAAATATTCTTATTCTTTAATAAAATTATAATATCTTATATTTATATTATGACATCCTACATTGAGAAAGTTATAATTTTTATTCATAGGATGTCATAATATAATGCATGATGTTATACTATGCACAGGATGTCATAATTTTTTTCAAAAAATATGGGTATTTTCATCATTCAAAATTTTCAAATGAAAAAGTAAAGCTACAGATATTAAATGCGTATTAAAAAATAGTTGGACAAAAATATTCCTTCCATATTATAATATTTTAGACCATATTATGACATTCTGAACCATATTATGCCACAGAATGTCATAATTTTTTTCAAAGAGTAGGAATATTTTCATCATACAAAATTTTTAAACGAAAAAGCCGACCAGCAGGTATTAAATGCGCGTTGAAAAAGGATGACTACGTAGACCAATCAGATAAGACGATGTGTTCTATATCAGATTTTTTACACAATCTACGGTGCACAAAAAATTTCTCAATCCAAAAATGGCCACAAGCATATGACTCTTGGGTTTGTATTAGGTTGGGCCGAGCTTGGGCCTGAGTTTAAGTCCAGATTTTAGTTTAGCAAGGCCCAACAAAGACCAAATCATCGATTTGAGTCCGGCACACCTACAAATGCAACGGTCAGCCTCTCATCATGTATCAAGATGCAGTATGAATAAATCATGTATGTGTAATGTCAACTACAAATCATACATTGATATGTATAATTTGTGCATGGATATTTTATCTGCATTCGTGCATTTAAGTGCATGTAGTGTGGATGCAAGTTGAATAATGAGAGTGAAAACTACTCTACATCCTCTACTTTATTTATTTAGTCCTTAAAAAAAAAAAATTCTTTGCTATTTCCTTGTAACAGAATCTTAAAAAGATAACATAACTAATGTCCAATTAATATCTTGACATTAAAACACAAGGTACAAGTAGGCAACCATGGTACTTGCACGACCTTTGCAACCTAACTTAATTGTATGAGATCTTATAATTGGGGTATGTGCTCATTATCGTTAGCTTCACAAGTCTAGGCTCCGTCCTTTTATATAATGATTGGTTGGTTTTAAAAGAAAAGAGTGTTTCAACAATTTGTTCGGATTATTAGAAATCTAGTGAGTATATTTTCTTTTAGGATGCTTGGGGTTATCCTCCAATTGGATAGTTATCCTACCAATTATCTCAAAAAGTCAGGTCCCTTATTTACATAATTTTATTAATGGCATAATACAATTATTTCATGGAATATGCCAAACTTCATCTCAAAAATATAGTTTTGTACTTATTCACTCTTTAAATACAGCAAAAAAGTAGGACACCAAATTTATCTTTGTGATAAAATTTAGATAGTTACAAAAATCAAAATACTCACTTATTCCTTCATTTATCTTTCCAACCAAATGGCAAAATGTAATCTATTCCATGGAATAGGCTGTCCAATCTACAGCAGAAAGGATACCTCTCCAAAAGTTATCCCCTCCACCAAATGCAGCCTTAGAAAATTTTGACACTGAAATTGGAAAGGATCCACTGTCACCAGCATTAATTTTCATAAATTTTTTTTTCATAGCTGTTCTCATGCATAATTTTTCATGATGACCATAATTTGAGGCTTTATTATCAATGTCATGCTGCTAGTGTGAGAACATCAAGATTGTTAGATCTATTTTGGGCTCAAACTACAGCTTCTTTACGTTCATCACATTACAAAGCTCCATATGCAATACACCAATTAATCCCCAAATAATATATGGTGTCCTTCATTACCATGTCTATAGTTGAGTTGGTAGTTTGTAGCTAATGTCTGAGTTACTTCACAAAAATCAATATTATGTCTCTTGGAAATACCATATAAAATGAAATGTGAGAACTCCGAGAAGTACCAAGAATATTGGATGAATCATAGTTTTTTAATTTATGAAAAATGAATCCTTTCAAAAGTGCAAGATAGTTCAATCCAACAATACCAGCTCAACTTGATGGCCAACGGGCCAAGAAATAGAAAGTCATCTAGAATTCTAACCAACCCATTAAAGAAATTAAAGGCCTAGCATGCTACTTTTAGCAACCACCTAGTGATGAAATATTTTGATGTCATTAATAATAAGATATTTTATTATAAAATTATTATCTTTACCATTAAAAATTTTTAAAATCAAAATATTTCATTGCTAGGTGGTCACTAAACACTACAAGAAATTAAGATATTAGCGATGACTATTAGCGATGGTATTTTAGCCATCGCTAATAAACTGTATAAGCGACGGTATTATCGACGGCATAATTACATCGTTAATATCTTTTTAACCGACGGATATTAGCGACGGTAATTTTGCTGTCTCTAATAAAATTTTTTATCGACAATAAATAACGACCAAAAACAAGCCATCACAAAATAAAATATTTATTAAACTTATTAGTGATTGTAGAAAATATATTAGAGATGGTATTTGCTATCGCTACTAATCATTAGCGATGGCACTATTAGCGATAGAATTAGCTGTCACAAAAAAAAATTATTTATTAAATTTATTAACGACGGTAAAAAGAGTATTAGCGACAAAATGGATCATCTCTAATAATCATTAGCGACGGCACTATTAGAGATGAAAATTACCGTCGTAAAAAATAAAATTTTTTTATTTATTAAATTTATTAACGATAGTGAATAATTATCTTCATCGTTCATTATCTAAATAATTATCGTTAGAGTATCGTCACAAAAGATCGGCTCGATCCGGTAGCTCTAGATATATCGATCGATAAAATTTGATTTCGACGATCATGAATGACTGCATGATGATCTGATAGATAGAGACCACTGATAGATCCAAAAATTTGTAACGATGATCTCGGTGATATTCATAGCACACTATCAAAATTTTATTTCAATCAGATATCATTATCATGATCAATTTAGCACGAGATGATTTCTATCGTTAAATAAAAAATGAGTGACCAAAAGGTCAAATGACATCCGATTAAGATAATCTTTTAGATAAATAATTTTTATTATTATTTTAATCATTTATGTAGTGATGATCATAAAATTAAAATCGTATGTATATGAACCATCCATATTAAACAGATCTTACAAAAGTACAAGTATAATTACTTAAGGACTTTGAGAATAAGTATCAAGAGATATATAGTTTTGGATCGTTCATATACATACGATTTAAATTTTACGATCACCATCGGATAAATGATCAAAGTAGTAGTAAAGATCATTTATCTAAAAAATAACCTTATAATCAGATATTGTTTGACCTTTTGATTATTCATTTTTCATTTAATGGTCCAATCATTCCATATAAAATTGATCATGATAATTATATTCGATTGAAGTGAAATTTTGCTAGTATACTACAAATATCATCAAGATCATCGTTACAAATTTTTGAATCCATCGACGATCTCTATCTACCAGATCATTACACGATCGTTTGTGACCGTCGAAATCGAATTTTAATGATCGACATACTTAGGACTATCAGATCGAGGTGTTCTTTTGTGACAATACTTTAACGATAATTATTTAGATAATAAATAATAAATATGAGTTTTAAATTTCAAAATTAATAATTTTTAAAAAATATTAATAATTTTTTAAAATGCTTAATTTATTAGCAAAGGTATTTTTGCCATCTCTAATAATCGTTATTAGCGACAGAAGATCACTATTAGCGATGGTTATAATTATAATTAAATTAATTAAAATTTAAAATTTTTAATAAATTTAAAATTTTAAAAAAATTTTGATCCTAATTATAATTAAATTAATTAATTATCGATGGTTATTAATGATGGGTGTATTTGCCATCACTAATAATTTAAGAAAAAATATTTAAAAATTATAAAAAAATATTTTTTTCTAATAAAAGTATTAGCGATAGCTATCTATTTTTAATGATAAAATTTGCCGTTGCTAATAAATTTACTGACGGCATTAGCGACGGGGACTTACCGTCACTAATACTTTGCCACATTTATCCAAGTGGGACGGGAAAAAAAATTTCTCTCGCACGCTCCTCATCTTTCTCCTCTTCCCTCCTCTCGTTGGCATCCAAACCCCCCTCAACCCCCTCTCATCGGCATCCAAACCCCCTTTCCCTCCTCTTCTCTCATCCTCTCCTCTCATCGATGCCCAAACATCCCGTTCTCTCATTGGTGACTCATCCTCTTGTCGACACCCAAACGCCCCATCCCTCCCTGCCCCATCCCTCCAACATCCCATGGCCTCGAGCCCGCATCCCTCCATGCCTACGACTGCCCCGACCCCACCAGCTCGACCCCATGGACTTGAGCCCACATCCCTCCACGCCTGCGACTGTCCTGACCCCATCGGCCCCGACATTGCTGGCTCGACCCCGCAGCCCTTGCCCTGCCCCTCCAGCCCGTGACCCCACCCCACCAGCCTGATCCTGTGGCCCCGACCCACGCCGCCTTCCCGCAGCCTCATCTCCTTGCCCTCATCTCCACGGCCGCATGCCCAAGCCGGCATCCCATTGCCAAGCCGACGTCCCATCCCTAGCCATTCTCTCACCTTTGAGTCCCTGCCCGTCAGTCCGCCTTCTATTGTGAGTATTAGCGACGGCATTAACGACAGCTAATGTTGTCACTAAAAATTATTTTTTATTTAAATTATATTAATTAAATTTAATTATATATTAAAATTAATTAATTAAATATTAATATAATTAATTAATTAGATAATTAATTAATTAATTAATTAATTAATTAGAAGTACGGGACTTGGGTCTCGGCATGTAGAGCGTTCGGGTCGAGGGAAGGTGCCGAGCAGCATTGCAAACACAGGGCCAGGGCGTGCCCTGCGCGCTCGGACCTTAAGTCCTAACTAGCATCCAAGACATCCAGCTCTTGGACTGTAGTTGGATGGATCATCGAGTAGTCGAAGGGGTGATTTTTACAATGCTTTATTTTTTAATGATAGATCCGAGCCTTCTTCTTTTCCTCTTTCCCTTGTTTACTTTATTGTTCTCTGATTTAAGTACTATTTTCAGATTTTTATTTTATTTTTTTTTAAAAAATTATTCTTAGTTTTTGGGCTAGGCTTGGGTAGAGGTGGAGGGCTCGAAGAGACGACCGAGGGCTCGAGAAGGCTATGATGACTGCCTATGCGAGATGTGCCTAAAGAGTCTAGAGAGAGATCAATGGAGATGGTACATTTCTGTTCTTGTTGTTGTAGTTGCAGGACAAGTTTGGATGGTCTGCTACATTACAGACAACTACTTGCAGCCACCTCATGGTTAAAGGTGTAGAGGAATTTGTAATGCCTTATTTTCAATAGCAGATCCGAGCCTTTTTCTTTTTCACTTTCCCTTATTTACTTTATTGTTCTCTGATTTAAGTATTATTTTTAAGTTTTTATTTTATTTTTTTAAAAAATTCTACTCCTAGTCTTCAAGGTGGGCTCAGGTAAGGGTGGGGGGCTCGAGGATTGCAGCTGGGGTCTCGAGGAGGCTATAATGACTGCCTGTGCGAGATACGTCTAAAGAGTCTAGAGAGAGATTGATGGAGGTGATGTATTTTTGTTCTTGTTGTTGTAGTTGTAGGGCAAGTTTGGATAGTCTGTTACATCACAAACAACCAGTTGCAGCCATTTTATGGTTAAAGGTGCAGAGAAACTTGCAATACCTTATTTTTCAATGGCAGATTTGAGCCTTCTTCTTTTCCTCTTTCCCTTGTTTACTTTATTGTTCTCTGATTTAAGTACTGTTTTAAGTTTTAGACTTGAGGCAGAAGGGATGGATATAAGGGGGTTAAAATTCAATCTAATCATCCAATGGATGGGTCGGAGGTATCTATAGCTTTGTATCATCAAATAAAATATATAAAAATAATCTGTTCGAGAATCAGAGTAGTATATTAAAATATATCCTTCCATGCTGGTTTAGGCTTGAGGCATATCAATTACAATAGTTTTTCAGTTTCAATTAACTTAATTACAGACCATTGGATTATTGACCAACAAAATATGTTATTTTAAATCTTGCATTGCCACCCATAATTGTATAATTAAATCTTGTATTGCCACCCATATATAACTTCTTTAATATTGTCCTTGATCTGTGACAAACCTATCCCTAGACCCGCCAACTGCTGTCGATCCTTTATCAGAGAGATCAGATATTATGTAAGATTGTTAGTTAGCATCTGCAATATATTAGCAGAAAAATGATTCTCATCTAGCAGTACATGATAATGTGTTGGTCTACTTTTATGAATGTGGTGCAAAGTTAAGATATCTACATTCATTCTCAGATATCATCTTTCTAAATTTGGTAAAAAAGCTATTCTTGCTTATGCTAGTTTTTGATATGTTGAATTTTGAAAGTCATATTGTCTGATACTAATTTTTCTATGGAAGGAGAACACCAAATCATGGCATTTATATGGCTTCAATGCAACCTTTCTAGTTGCAACCCAAATTTGCATTATTGCTTATATAGTCTGGTATGAGAATCTAAGACACTATAGGTCTTCTGGATTGAAATTTAAAAGCCACCACAATCTAAGCCTTCAGTTGAAACAAGCAGCCATGGTAATATTTGTCTTAAAATTTTATTTTGTATACTAAATTTTACTTATGAATAATGCCTAATTGTCTAGTTTGTATTATTTGTCTTGGTAATAGATTCTACAATTGGAAAGAAAAGAGGTCGGAAAAAAGGTAAAGGAATTAAACCTGGAGTTGATACAAAGTTAGAAATTTTTGATAAAAGATAATTATTTGAAATTTATTTTACATGATTAGTAAAATTTTATAATTTTTTTGTTTGATATGAATCTACTATTATTTTTATTTAAAACTATATGTTTGATAATTTTGTTACTAACAGTACATACTTCCTTCAATTATATCATGATTAATTATAATTTTAGAATAATTACACTAGCAGCATGCTATGAGATTAGAAGTCTTTTTCACACTATATAAATATTAAATATTAGTGATAGTATTAGTGACAAAAAAAAGTTTATCGCTAATAACACCTTTTAACCACCACAAAACTGATTAAAAATCTTGCTGTTACTAATACTATCAGCAACATAGTAAAAGCCATTGCCAACAATATTTAAATTTTTTAAATTTTTTTATAATATTTAAATATAAAATAATTATTAGTGATGGTGAATTAGGGTTATTAGGGATGAAAATTTTACAATCTCTAATATTTTTTAAAAAAATTTAAAAAATAATTTAAAAAAAATAATTTTTTTGAAAATATTATTAGCGATGGAATTAACGATGGTGATACTTTTCCATCATTAATAATTTAAAAAATAATTTAAATTCAATTCGAATCTAATTCTCCGATTCGAATCCAATTCAAAATCCTATCAAACCTAATTTAATTAGGCTTTAAATCCAAGTCTTAGATTATAAAACTTAATTATCTTTAAATTAAATTAAATTAAATTAAATTTAATATAAATCAATTAAAAAAATAATTTTTAATTTAGATTAAATTTGAATCCAATTCAAATCCGATTCGAATCTAATTCGAAATCTTATTAAATCTAATTCAATTAGACTTTGAATCCAAGTCTTAATTGGATTGTAAAATCTAATTATTCTCAAATTAAATTAAGCCTAGTTAAATTTAATCTGATTTAAATTAATTAAAAAAATAATTTTTAATTTGAGTTCAATTCGAATCTAATTCGAATTTGATTCGAATCCAATTTGAAATTCTGTCAAACCTAATTCAATTAGACTTTGAATCCAAGTCCTATTTGAATTATAAAATCTAACTAATCTCAAATTAAGTCAAATCTACTAAAATTAAATATAATTTAAATTAATTAAGACTTGAACCATGATTCAATTTGAATCCTTAATCCATGATTCAGTTTGAAACTAACTCAAATCTGATTCGAATCTAATTCGAAATCCAGTCAAACCTAATTCAATTAGGCTTTAAATCTAAGTCCTATTTGGATTATAAAATTTAATTAATTTTAAATTAAGTCAAATTTAATTAAATTAAATCTGATTTAAGTCAATTAGAACTTGATCCATAATTCAATTTGAATCTAATTCGAACCCGATTCAAATCTAATTCAAAATCTTATCAAATCTAATTTAATTAGACTTTGAATCCAAGTTCTACTTAAATTATAAAATTTAATTAGCCTCAAATTAAGTTAAATTTAATTTAATTTAATTTAATTTAAATTAATTAGAACTCGATCTATGATTTAATTCAAATTCAATTCAAATTCGATTCGAATCAAATTTGAAATCTTGTCGAACCTAATTCAATTAAGCTTTGAATCCAAGTTCTACTTTGATTATAAAATTTAATTAATCTTAAATTAAGTTAAATCTAATTAAATTAAATCTGATTTAAATCAATTAAGATTGATCCATGATTCAATTCAAATTTAATTCGAATCCAATTTGAATCTAATTCAAAATTCTATCAAATCTAATTCAATTAGGTTTTGAATCCAAGTCCTACTTGAAATATTAAAATCCAATTAGCCTCAAATTAAGTCAAACCTAATTAAATTGAATCTAATTCAAATCAATTAGGACTTGATTCATAAATTAATTAAGTCCAAAAATTTAATAAAACTCAATAATAATTTTTAACCACCCAAAAAATGATCAAGAAGGAAAAAAAATTAATATTAAAAAAATTAATAGTATTAGCGATGGCATTAGTGGCGGAATAATTTACCATTGCTAATAATTTAAAAAAAAATATTATTTTAAAAATTTTGAAAAAAATTAATATTAAAATTTAATATTTTAAAAAAATTAATAATATTAGTGATGGCAGATGGGTATTAGCAACGAAAGCTGTCGTCGCTAATACCTTGGTATGTAAAATGACGTATTACCAATGGCCGCGTTGTGGTCGGTAATAGTCTGGCTAAAAAACACCCCCAGCCCATTGGAGAAAAAATAAATTCTGCATTCGTTCTCCTCCTTTTCATGAATTCCCTCTCGTTCTCCTCCTTTAAAGCTTTTTCCTACCTTGCCGATGCCTCTTCCCGATCGACAGTGACCCCCCTCCCTGGTGCATCCTTCCCAGCATTCTCTGCTCCCTGCGAGTCTTCCTTCCTGATGCCCCAAGCCTGCTGGAGCCTCTTACGCCACAGCCTTGAGCCCACTGCCCTAGCCTTACCTCGCCCACGGCCGCCCTGACCCCACCAGCGCCTCCTATGCCATGGCCCCGAGCCCACGGCCCTGGCCCTGCCTCACCCATGACCGTCCTGACCCCACTGGTGCCTCCTATGCCATGGCCCCGAGCCAGCCACCTCAGCCCCGCCTCACCCACGACCGTCCTGACCCCTCCGGTCGGACCCTACGGCCCCTGTCCTGCCGGCCTCTTCATGGCCCTATCCTCGTTGGTCTGACCATGCAGGCCCTGCCCCGCCTCTCCTAGCTCATGGCTTCGACCCTGCGGCCCCTGCCCTACGGCCCCATCTCCATGCCAGCGCACCTACTATTGTGAGTATTAGTGATGGTATTAGCGATGGCTAATATTGTCTAGTATGAGAGATGCCATCAGCGATGGCTAGTGCCATCACTAAAAAGTTAATTAAATATTAATTTAATTAATTAGTTAGATAACTAACTAATTAATTAATTAATTAATTATATGAGACTTGAGTTTCGACTTGCAGAGTGCTCAGACCGAGGGAAGGTATTAGGCAGCACTGCAAATACGGGATCGGAGCGTGCCCGGGCCTCGGGTCATAACTGGCATCCAAGAAATCTAGCCCTCATGCACCCTGTGCACTCAGACCGATAGAAGATACCAGGAAGCATTAATTATGTGTTAATTTTAATAAAATTTATATTGTATAGAGTGATAGATCCGTCAGTTAATTAATGTACATATTCTAATGTATCCGTATATTTATTTATTTTTATACAGGTGAAAGAATTATGTACATTGATCAATTGATTGTCCATTATGGATAGTTTGAAAAATGCAAGTAATTCTATAGGTCATTACAGTAATCAAATAGTATGCTGAGGGTTCGAAAAAAATTTTGGATAGTATTTTTTTTATTCTCTCTACACACAAGAACTAAAAAAAATACTGTCAAATTTTTTTTTGACCTCTATTGCATATTATTTGATTACTGTAATTGACCTATAGAATTAATACATTTTCTGAATGGGATAGGATCTATGTTCATTTATTAGTTGATGATAAGATGCATTTACTATGTAAGCAATTTTGAATGATAAAATAGTAGTTGGATGGACCGTCTAGTAGTTGATGAGGAGATTTATACTGAATATAGAAAGGGTGTAGAGTACCTCTACAATTTTGCTTTTGAAAATGCAGCACTCTTACATCAAGGACGGGCTTGTTGTTCTTGTAACAGATATGGCAATAAAGAAATGTTTGATAGGGATACAATTATTGTCCATTTGTATAATAGTGGATTTATGCCCAACTACAAGCATTGGTACTTGCATGGAGAGACATGGGAGAAAGTTGCAAGGGTTAAAACCAAGCAGGACATGGACACAGATAGAATGGTGGACATGGTTATAGATGTGGTTGGTCCTAAATTTAATTGAGATATGGAGAATGATTTAGAAGCTAGCAGTAGTGATTTCTACCGTATGCTAAAGATACTGATGAACCACTATGGTCGGGATATGAAACATACACCGTACTATCAGCTGTGTCAGAGTTGTTGAACTTGAAGGTCGAGTTTAATATGACGGTCAATTATTATGATAGGATGGTAGCAATAATAAAAAAATGCTATCAAAGGATGAGAAGCTTATTGGGAGCTTCTATGCTTCGAAGAAAATGATGAAAGGGTTGGGCATGGGATATGAGAAGATAGATATATGCCGTAATGGTTGCATACTTTTTTATAAGGAGAACCAATAGAAGAGCTCATGCGGCATATGCAGTGTAAGTTGATTTAAATCGAGATAAAAAGATAGGAATCAGAAGGATATACCATATAAAGTTCTTTGATACCTTTCTCTCACTCCTAGACCTCAGAGGCTCTACTTGTCCAAGAGTACTGTCGGGCAGATGAGATGGCATAAAGAAAGACCATGCAAGCATCCCGATATGATGTGTCATCCATTGGACAGCGAGGCATGGAAGTAATTTGATGCTTGCCACCCTTTATTTGTTCAAGAATCACACAATATCTGGCTGGATCTATCTATGGATGGCTTTACACCGTTCGGTCATGCAGCTGCCCCTTATTTATGTTGGCCAGTCTTTATTACTCCATACAATCTATCACTTAGGATGTACATGAAAGAACGTAACATCTTTCTTACATTAATCATTCTTGGACTATGACATCCTGATAGAAGCATTGATATATATCTAAGACCTCTTATTGATGAGCTGAAATTATTCTGGTTTGATGGCATTCATACTTTTGATACATTGAAGAAGTAAAATTTTATAATGAAGGCTGCTGATAAACACTTAATTTAAGTCATTTAAAGTAGAAAATTATAGTTAATTTATTTTATTTATTAAGAATTTGATATTTTTTTTTATGTTTTACAGGAAAGATGATCGTCGATACAAAGAGTCCGATTCATAGATCAAAAAGACTCAAGTTTGAAGAAAATTAGACTTAAAATAAAATTAAAATAAAAGAAGGATGCATACGGTATTATAGAAAATGAAGATACTATGCAAGAAATCCAAAAGGATATAGATGTAATTGTAAAGAAACAAAAGTTTCTTTTTGGAATAAAAAAGTTTCTTTTTGAAGCGTTAACGCGTGCGTGAGCGCGCAGAAGGCTCACGCGGGTGCGACGCGGAAGCAACGCGGGCGAGGCAGCAGGCGTGGGTGCAGGTGCGAGGCAGGCAAGTTCGCGGGGAATTTGATGCTGCGGACATAGTGACGAACAAATGCTTATTAAAAGAAAAAAAATATGATATTTGGAAATACTTCAAGAGAAAGAATTTATATTTTCTTTATCTGTTTGTGATCTTTCCATTTTATCCATCCATCTTTTAGTCCTTAGTATGTTCTTTAGTCCCACATCGAAAAATCATGTAAAACTCCTTCCTCCTAACACCTATAAAAAGACTTTTGTACTCCCATTGGAAGGGAAGTCCAGAAATTCTTCTAGAGCCTTGCATAGAGGAATAGAAAGGGACTACTCCATAAGCAGCTAGGCTAGCAGTTTCGGGAGTGGAGAAGAAATTTTGTAACGACACAGAGATGGTTTATTGTTCTAAACTTTTTTGTATTTCTTTATATGCAATAAAGATTATGCTTTTTATTTAAATCATCATGAGTTCTTTATTTGCTCTCGTTCATATGCTTTTATTTATGCTTTTCTGTTAGATTAATATTTGGAACAACTTTTACTTTTCAGAGACGCATCGTGATTTACGGGTACGGGACGTGCCGAGGAAAGAAGAGTTGTTTACCTAGTAATTTTTGGAGATGCACCGTGATCTACGGGTACGGGATGTGCCGAGAAAAGATAGGTATTTTTTTTAAGATTAATCACATCTATTTAATTAAAAAAGAGATACAACTCTGCTAGTGCAAAATTAATTCAAAACTCCTGAGCTCTTTATTTTTTAATTACATCAATTTTAAAATAATTTATTTTTTAAATCAAAATAATGCTTCTTTCTTTTATTTTGTAATCTCAACTTAGCCCAAGGTTTCTGAGGATACGATCTTGACTCATCCTATCTACATAGTCAGTAGAATTATTTTTGGTGCTATCAACGACTACGCATCAAATTTTGGCACCATTGTCAGGGATCTTGACATGGTTGAATTAAAAAAAAAAGTCACTGACATTTTATAACACTTAACTAAAATAGCGTAACCTTAAATATAAAAATTTCTAACTTGATTAGACACCTTGTTTCTTTGCATCTCATCTCCATAATTAATCTTAAGGACAATAACCCATTAATCAGATAAGGTAGAGATTTGATCACCTTTTCTTGGCCCACAAATCACTCCCTTGCATTTGCATAACCTAGACCTTAATCTAAAATTAATTAGACGTTGACCCCTGAGGATTTTGAGCTCATTAAGACAAGTGACTCTGAGAGTTGAACCAGGTAAGACTTGGTTAGCTAGCTGGTGTCTAGGCAAGTGGTTTGCAGGACGACTGAGCCCGAAGGAAGGTGGTTTTTAATTGGTTCCGTTCGCTGATCTGACCAATTTAATTGGTGTCTAAGGAAAGCAACGGGGGGACTCCCACCAACCTTACACTTATCTGGCCAGTTGGTTGGTCAAGCTCCGACTTGGAGGGCTTGAAGGCTAACTACAGTTAGGAGCTGTCTAGAACTAGGGTAACTTTAGGATAGAGAGTCCACTGCGTGCTAACTTGATTGTAATTAAAATCTAACCATAACTAATTCTTCTATTAGTTTTAGGACTTCTTAGGATCTCTTCTTTAGAACTCTTTTCTCTCTTCTCTTCTCCTCTTAATAAAAAAAAAAAAATCCTTAACAGACTAGGATAGTCCTATATAGACATTTTAGTTGCATGTTAGGTCGACGATCACTAAAACCCGACTTACAACCATTATACGAAGAATTAGAAAAGACTCTTAGGACTATCCGAGTTAGAAACATGGCTGCACCTGGTGAGACTAATCCTCCACGCTCATTGAGAGAATACTTCACTCTATCCTTGTATACCTACTCTCCATGCATTCAAGCACCTCCAGTAAAAGCTACCCAATATGAGATTAAGTCTAGCATTATTCAAATGTTGCCATCGTTCTATGGACTTAGTAACGAGGATCCATACAAACACCTGGATGAATTTCTTAAAATTTGTACCACAGAAAAAATCCAAAATTTCTCAGATGATGCCCTTAGGTTGAAACTGTTCCCTTTCTCACTTAAGGACAAAGCCAAATATTGGTTAAACTCCTTAGACTCTATAACCATTTCAACTTGGGATCATCTTCAGAGAGAATTTCTCAAGAAATACTTTTCAATTGGAAAAATAAATCAAATTAAAAAAGCTATCACCAGTTTTTCTCAATTGGAGGGTGAACTTTTTCACGAGACATTGGAAAGGTTAAGGGATCTCATTCGTAAATATCCACACCATGCTGTCCCTAAATGGCAACTTTGTCAGTGTTTTTATAATGGTCTATCGGAGAAACACCGATAAATGATTGATGCATCATGTGGTGGGATATTCATGCTAAAGAGTGAGGATGAAGACTGACAGCTCTTTGAAACACTTAGTGAGAATTTCCTACATCATATGTCTGCCACCTCTAGAGAACAACCCATGCTTTAACAAAACAGAAGTGGAATTTATCAGATTGGAAATGTCATGGATATCCACAGTAAGGTAGATGAACTGTCCCAAAAATTATACCGTCTTCTAAATACTGGACAATCCCCAATTCCACCTAACCCAATCCAAAAAGTTTGTGCATTGTGTGCAAGTCCGAACCATTTTGTTAGTGAATGCCCTGCCGCACCTCAATTTTTTGAGTTTGTGCACGAGCAGGTTCAGCAAGGTCAAGTCCAACAAGCTCGCAGACCAGGAAACGATCCATATTCGAGCACTTATAACCCCAGTTAGAGAAACCATCCAAATTTTTCCTGGAGACCACAACTAGTGGTTGGCCCTGCCGCACCTCGACCTCAATATCAAGACCCAACATATAGGCATGGACCATACCATTAATTTCAAAATGCTTCTCAACCGTCTACTACTGGTCACAGCTCAGCTTTTGAGAAAAAAATTTTGAAAGCACTAGAACGATTAGAAGTCAACACTCAGATCCTTAACTCCCACACACAATCCATTGCTAAGCTAGAGATCCAAATAGGTTAACTAGTGACTACATTCAGTAGGAGGGAAGGAGAAAAATTACCTAGCCAATCCGAGAGCAACCCAAGAGGGCAATTTGTGATTGAAAGCTCTAATACCCCAAAAATTTTTTCTGAACATGCCAAATCAATCATGACTCTGAGAAGTGAGAAGGTCATTGAACACACTGGTAAAACCAATGAGACCGACCCTAAACCTCTATCCGAAGTCAAATCACCCAAGAACAAGGAGGACCTTAAAATAGAGAATGAACCAACTGCACCGGAATCATCTTACTTGCCTAAAGCTCCATTTTTGGATGCTCTGAAAGCCCCTATTCTTGCAGATAAGAAGGGAGGAAGACTCGACAAGATGTTGAAATTGTTTAAGCAAGTTCAAATTAATCTTCCCCTTCTAGATGCAATCAAACAGGTCCCTGCTTATGCCAAATTTTTGAAGGATTTGTGCACCCAAAAACGTAAATCTAGATCACAAATCCCAAAGAAAATATGCCTCACTGAACAGGCTAGTTCTGTCTTCCAACATGCCACTCCTCCAAAGCTTAAGGACCTAGGAGCCCCCATCATTTCCTGTGTTATAGGAGATTATCACATTGAAAAAGCTCTTCTGAACTTAGGGGCAAGTGTGAATCTTTTATCTAGTTCGGTGTATGAACTTTTTGGATTCGGAGAACTGAAACCCATATCAGTCACACTGCAATTAGTCGACAGATCAATTAAAGAACCACATGGAATGCTTGAGGATGTCTTGATCAAGGTAGATGAGTTTTACTTTTCAGTTGATTTTCTGGTTCTCGACATGGAACTAAGTGGCAACCCAAGACAAATTTCCATCATCCTAGAACGACCCTTCCTAGCTACGGCAAATGCATGCATTAATTGTAGGACATGAGTCATGGACGTATCATTTGGGAATAAGAAACTGAGACTGAATGTATTTGGTGCTTCCCAAAGACCATCAATGGATAGTTGCTTCGAAGTAGATACACTAGAAGACATTATAGAAGATGCAACACCCATAATTCTAGCACCAGACCCCTTAGATACTTGCTTGGCTCACTTTGGAGTGTATGACTTTGAGGGATATATGAAAGAAGTTAACACCTTGTTGGATACACCACACGATAAAACCATTCCTCCATGGACAATCAAGTATGAGCCATTGCCCACCTTTTGTTAGTTTTATTGCATATGACGTCTGGCTGAAGACGTTAAACTAAGCACTTTTTGGGAGGCAACCCAAATTTTTTTTATTTTGTTTTAACTGATCTTCATTTTTTTTAAGAATAAAGGACCGCTCTGTATGGAAGAGTCTGTCAATAAACTTGACGTCTGGCTGAAGACGTAAAACTTAGCGCTTGTTGGGAGGCAACCCAATGATTTCATATTTTTTTTACTTTACTGCAGCTGCAGAAATTTAGAACAAGAACCTATTAATCAATGAAGCTATCTTCAACTTCTGAAGCAAAATTATCCTAGGTGCATTCTCTCCTTTTATTTTCTTTGCTTTCCTACTCCATTGAGGACAATGTAGATTAAGTTGGGGGGGGAGGAAATGAAAATTAATCAAATCCTCGAGTATGGTCAAAAATAATTAGTTTTATGTATCCGAATTTTATTTTGATTAAGAGTCAATTAGGCATCCTAATAAATGAATGATTAACAGTCAAGATAATTTTAGAGATACTGAGGAATAAATTATTAAGAAAACCCAATGAATGGTAGGGTTTGGACTAGACCAAATTTTAGGAGTGATTCTACAACCCTCTTCTTACTGATCTCAATAAAGAATCTGCTTCATGAGAGATTGGATGGAAAGGTCGAGGTATGCAAAAATTTTTCTTAAAATATATTTTTTATTAAAAAAAAAATATTGGTTTTCTACTGAGTAATCGGGCCCCTTCGCCTAAGTAAGTATTATGGTTCGTGTAAAAAGATGGGCAATATTTAAAAAAAAAGTGGATAATAAGGGGACTAAATTGTAAAAAGATAATAAACCCCTCTCACATTAAGTTAGAGAATTTAAATAGTAAAGTGGAGAGTTGGTGAAAGAAAAGCTCTTGAAATTTTTTTAGTTAATACTCAGCTACTAATTGGATCAAATTGATAATCCAATGAAGTATTTTTTTAATGGTCTGACCACGTATCATCTACCTTTTGGGATGTCTAACCTAATTTTTGATTCAAGACCGAGTCGGTACACAATGCTGATATATCTATTTTACTTGAGGATGAGCAAAATTCAAGTTGGGGGTGTGATAAGCACTTAATTTAAGTCATTTAAAGCAAAAAATTATAGTTAATTTATTTTATTTATTAAAAATTTGATGTTTCTTTTTATGTTTTACAGAAAAGGTGATCGCCGATATAAAGAGTCCGATTCATAGATCAAAAAGACTCAAGTTTGAAGAAAATTAGACTTAAAATAAAATTAAAATAAAAGAAGGATGTATACGGTATTATAAAAAATGAAGATACTATGCAAAGAACCCAAAAGGATATAGATGTAATTGTAAAGAAACAAAAGTTTCTTTTTGGAATAAAAAAGTTTCTTTTTGAAGCGTTAATGGCGCGTGAGCGCGCAGAAGGCTCACGCGGGCGCGACGCGGAAGCGACGCGGAAGCAACGCGGGCGAGGCAGCGGGCGTGGGCGCGGGCGCGAGGCAGGCAAGTTTGCGGGGAATTTGATGCTGTGGACATAGTGACGAACAAATGCTTATTAAAAGAAAAAAATTATGATATTTGGAAATACTTCAAGAGGAAGAATTTGTATTTTCTTTATCTGTTTGTGATCTTTCCATCTCATCCATCCATCTTTTAGTCCTTAGTATTTTTTTTAGTCCCACATCGAAAAATCAAGTAAAACTTCTCCCTCCTAACACCTATAAAAAGGCTTTTGTACTCCCATTGGAAGGGGAGTCCAAAAATTCTTCTAGAGCCTTGCATAGAGGAATAGAAAGGGACTACTCCATGAGCAGCTAGGCTAGCAGTTTCGAGAGTGAAAAAGAAATTTTGTAACGACACAGAGATGGTTTATTGTTTTAAACTTTATTGTATTTCTTTATATGCAATAAAGATTATGCTTTTTATTTAAATCATCATGAGTTCTTTATTTGCTCTCGTTCATATGCTTTTATTTATGCTTTTCTGTTAGATTAATATTAGGAACAACTTTTACTTTTCGAAGACGCATCATAATCTACGGGTACGGGGCATGTCGAGGAAAGAAGAGTTGTTTACCTAGTAATTTTCAGAGATGCACCGTGATCTACGGGTACGGGATGTGTCGAGGAAAGATAGGTATTTTTTCTTAGATTAATCGCATCTATTTAATTAAAAAAGAGATACAACTCTGCTAGTGCAAAATTAATTCAAAACTCCCGAGCTCTTTATTTTCTAATTACATCAATTTTAAAATAATTTATTTTCTAAATCAAAACAACACTTCTTTCTTTTATTTTATAATCTCAACTTAGCCCAAGATCCCTGAGGATACGATCTCGACTCATCCTACCTACGTAGTGAGTAGAGTTATTTTTAGTGCTATCAACGACTACGCATCAGTTGCGTTGATGTAGACTATTAGCGATTTTTCTGTTTATGCTGTCAGGATGGAGTACTTATAGGAAGTTAGCATGTTCCTATTGCATGGAGAATATAAAATTATTTCAGCTTGAGCATGGTTGTAAGCCCTGCTGATTCGATTATCATCGTCAATTCCTCCCCCGAGCATCATCCTTTTCGAAAGTAGTGGGATAGTTTCAGGAGGAATAAGATAGAGAAGGACCATGCACCCCAACGTCTTAGTGGTATGAAAGTATTTCAGAGAGTATCCCAATTGGACAAAGTCCCGTTTGGCATTAAATTTGACAAGCAAAAGCCTCGAAGGTTTGGTACTATTGGGAAATATGTCTCAAAATCAATCGTCAGCCTGTTGACGGTTGTGCTAATTGATGTAATTATATATAAATTAATTAATAAAATATTTATTTGATAATTTTCATCATAAGCTTGTACATCTTCTATATCAAACTTTTGTATTATGATGAAAATTCTTAGGACTATTTTAAAATTGATAAAAAAAGATTTATCATTTAGTTATTAAATGAGTTCACGACCAAATGATATACTATTACTAGGATGATAGACATATCAAGTGTAGGTCGTTGTGTGCCATATAGGTTGGTTGTCCTCTTAACCAAAGAGCATGGAGACGCTGCTATAGCATGCATGTGAAATGTAAGAGTGCATTTCACTGAACATGACCAACTCTGGAGTACTTTGCTGTCAAGAGTCACTCCGAAGGGATATGGGTATAAATATCCCTCCGATCTGAGATCATCACGGTGACTTGTAAGTAATTCACTATACGTTGGTGTCGAACTATCTGAATTTCTAATTCAGGATCGTAAGATTTCTGGACACAGTCAAGCACTCGTGAAGTCGGTGTGTGAGTCAAGATAGAATTGACCACTGCAAGAGATTGGAGAGAATGCTTTGTGTTTCAATTTAGTAAGACCTTGGTCAGGGCAATTCTTGTTAAGAGTCACAGATTTATCAGGTTGAGATACATAATGGATGTACTGTTAAGAGTTAATAGATTAAACTCTAAGTCATCCTAGCATCAAGGGTCAAAGGGATGAATTATATGATAACTATATCTAAATAAATTTTTGAGTGTTGCTTTGCATACATTCAGTCTATTCGGACGTCGGGTACCATTGCTAGATGGTTACTGCGATTTGTGCAGGAATCAGTTCTTGTGCTATCGATTTAGGTATGAACCTATGGGGTCACACATATTAAAAATTTTTCTTCGATCACATGGCTAATCTGAAGAGTTCCAATAGATGGAGACTCTGGTGAAGAGTCTCACTGGATAGAGACTCTACTGAAGAGTCTCACTGAACGGAGACTCTGCTGAAGAGTTCCACTAGACTGGGACTCTAGAGAAGAGTCTCACTAGACTTGGACTCTATCATTAATAGAGGATTAATTAGTGATTAGATCATTGATTAGCTCAATTTGATTAAGCATTAAAGTCTGGATCAAGCTTGATTGAATTGGATTCAATCAGGTCAAGTCTAATTAGGTTATGAGATGACCTAATCGGTAAGAAAAAAATGATCCTGATTTGATCAGATCTATGGCTCAATTAATTTATTAATTTGATCAAATTTAATTAAAATTATAGGAGTCTAATTAGATTAGGTTCATCATATTGGATTGGGTTTGAAAGAAATTCAATTGGTTAAACCCTAGAGTCTCAAATGAGTGGGACTCTCCCTTGTGCCGTGCAAATTATCTCGCACCTTTTCTCACCACACAAAATTAGTTTGTGTGTAAGAAAATCAAAAAATAACTTTTTTTTATCACCTATTATGGATAGAAATTAGTTGGTTTTGATTTGAATTCAAATTGGTTTGAATTTCAACTTAAAACCTTATCCATATCCTTCCACACGTTGGCTATTTTTGAAGGGGCTCATTGTGTGTGAGAAAAGAAAGTCTTTTCAATTGATTTTTGTGTTCAATTTTTTCTCATAAATCTCTCTTTAAGTTAGATAAGTGTAAAAAAAAGTTAAAATTAAATTAAAATTCAAAATAGTTTGAATTTTAATAAACTCCAGCCCTTATCCTGTCTTATCTGGTTTATACAACAAACATAAAAAGACCATAATTTTGTGTGCCAAAAGAGGAGAGCTTTTTACTATGAGATACCAGAGAGGAAGAAGGTCAAAAATTATTCTTTAGGATATGAGGTTTGGGTGGGTTTCCTTCTTCCTTGGCATGAACAAAAGAGGAGATCGATCTCCTCTTGGGTGAGCGACCTAGAACTATTCTAGGCTTTTTGGGTGAAAAAAAAATAAAAGAGAAGAGAGTCTTCATCTATTTTTCTCCACCATCCAGCATTCTCCTCTGATCTATCTTTGACATCAAAATGGTCTGAGATGATCGAAGGAAGAGATCAAATCAGATCTGCTATCAGAAGTCGATTGCGCGAGCTAGCACTCCCGTGGAGGACTGTTCGGTCTGAGGACTTCGTGTGGACCATCCATAGAGGTCGGACGCTTGTGTAGCTACGAGTGACTAGAGAAGACTTCTAGATCTACATTCTCGATTGTGGAGTTTGACTACCCACACTCGGTATTGGGTTTGAAATCCTAGAAGTAGTAGATTAGATCTATTATTAAATGCTGTTTTTGGTTCACATGCTTGTCATTTTAGATTTAAATTTTTTATGTATATAAATTCATGTCATTGATTTATTTATAGAAGTTTTAAGATTAAATATTATATATATATTTATAGATTAAATAGTTTAATCTAATATTCTTTCGCTAAAAAATTTTTGAAATGCATATATGAAATCCCTACGTATCCCAACAATGGTATCAGAGCCACGGTTCGATATGACATGATATTATATGCATTTAGATCTATAATTTAATTTAGATTAGATCTAATATATGATATTTAAATCTAAAATTAGTTATAAATCTGATCGCACAAACTGATATAAAGTTGTCTGGCTATAAAATTTATCCCTTACAGTGCAAAGGTTGTCCTAGTTTGTGCTGATCTTTATAAAATCTGATTTTAATTTAAAGTATGTAAAATTTATTTATGATGATTATTATCTAATTTTAATATAATCAAAATATAATAATCAGATCTAAAATAATTTAGATTAGATCTAAATTATTTAGATTAGATGATCTGAGTAGTGAAGTAATCGGATCGGATTTGTCATCAGACCGTCCGGTCATAGGAGGTAATAAAGATTAGATCTCTCTTTTTTCATTCAATTGGATCTTCTTATAATGTGTAGGGGTGCTATTGTGACTATATCTCATAAAGATGAATGTAAAAAAAAAAAATTACTTTTCTCAAAATCTTAAGATTGTGTATATGATACATTGTATAAAAAATAGTTGCATCTAATCTTTGCAAATAAAATCTAGAATTATAAATATATTTAGAATAGTTCTAAAATAATTTATGATTAATTTTATTATTATTTATATAGAATTATTTTGATTTAAAATTAATATAATTATTATAGTTTGCCTGTTGTGTCGACTCAGTATTATTTGGGTCGACTCAGGACCTTGATTTCTCAGCTCAATTTTTATTGAGTTGACTTATTGTTATAGACTGAAAATTATGATTAATAATTCATTATCAATGAGTCAACTAAATCTTGAAACTTAGTCGACTCATTGTGATGAGTAGGCTCAATCCAGGGATGAGCCGATTCAAATTTTAGATCTAAATGATTGTACATAAAATTAATTATCAAAATATTTTATAAAATTTGAAACTATTTTCAAATATCGAACTCCTACCCACAACCTCAAACTTAATTAAGAATTAAGGTGAACCTATTAGATCTAGAATTGTGAATTAAAGATCTAATGTCATTCGCATAAAACGTGGGTGATGGGTTTATGGGTTAGCTTGATCAGATCCTCCTAATTGGGTTAGACCTAGGGTTAGAATCAAAGATCAAATAGACTAAGAAGAGAAATTAGATTAAATCAAAATTTTTCTAGAGCCAATATAGTAGTTGTAGTTGGTCGGGTCCATATCTTTGATTAGACCCAAATGAATTTTGATCTTGAGCTCAGCAGTTGAACCCAAATCCATAAGTAGATCAAATTAAAACTGATTAACCAATTGGTGTCTAAGGTAAGTTTGGCAGTCTTGACTGGTGGTCATTAATTGGGAGCTACTTGCATAGATTGAGTCTATGATGAGTTAATGACATATCCCTCCCACCGATCTCACTTACCTGGCCAACATGATGAATCAAGTTTTGATCAGATCGTTTAATGATTAGGATTGACCCATGCTTATTAGAAAATTAGTTTGACTGATTTAGGTGCCTCTAGTTCGACTCATCTTTATTCTCGACATAACTTGGTGAAGTCAGTGGAAGGATTGATGACTTATCAATTAGACCGGCTTGTTTCTAGTTCATCCTAATCTGACTTGGTGAAGTCAGTGCGAGGATTGAGATTAGTTAGTTTATGTATTTAATTCTGATAAATTATGTTAACTAAATCTTCTAAATTATTAGATCCATAAAATGATCTAGTTATGGTGATAACTAGATCATATCCTCCTATTAAGATGAATGATAATGGGTCCATTATTTTTGATTGACATTGCAGGCGCTATCTGTTGGGAAATATGTCCCAAAAGTCAATCGTCAAGCTGTTGATAGTTGAGCAACCTTGTATTGTAATTGATTTGTTAATAAATAAAATATATTTTTGATATTCTCATCGTAAGTTTTCATCTTCTAATGAACTCCGTTGTTGTGATGAAGTTCTTAGGACTATTTAGGTTCGATAAAGAGAGGATTTATCGATTAGTCCTTAAAACTGTTCATGATCAAATGATAGGCTGTTAATAAGGACGACAACTTCTATCGAGCATAGATCGCTATAGGCCATATGGGTTGGTTGTTCTCTTAACCAAAGAGTGTGAAGACATTGGTATAGCATACATGTGAGATGTAAGGATACATCATTATTGAACGTGACCAACTCCAGAGTATTCTGTTGTCGAGAATGTCTCTGATGGGATATAGGTATAAGCGTCCTTAGACCTGAGATCGTCTCAGTGACTTGCAAGCAACTCACTGTGCTTTAGTACTAGACTAACTGAATTTTTAATTCAGTGATGGAAGGCTTCTGGGCACAGTTAAGTACTTGCGAAGTCAGAGTGTCATCGAGATGAGATTGATCACTCCAAGAGTTGGAGAAGAATGAGTCGCTGTATTTCAATTTAGCAAAATTTTGGCCAGGATAATCCATCAGATGGATTTGATATTTTGAAATACAATATGGATAACCTGATCAGAGTTGACAGTTGAACTCTAAGGTATCCTATGAGCATTTTGATTAAGGGGATGAATTATATGGAAACTATATCCATATGGGTTCTAAGGATGTTGTTCTACACATTCGACCTATCCGGCCATCGGGTACCATTGCTAGATGATCATTTCGATTGGTATAAGAATTTATTCCTGTGCTATCGGTTTAGGTTCGGATCTATGAGGTCACACACATTAGAGTTCACGATCCGATCGGATGGTTGATCAACGATTAAGAATCGTTCTAGGGTTAAATAATCAATACGATTGACATTTAACCTAGTGCAAGTATTGCAGAAAAATTGATTAGCAGTTTGATTGCTAATTGGCTTAATTTGATTAAGCCAACGGACTGAGATTAAGTCTAATTGAATATGATTTAATTAGATTTGGTTTGGGTTGGATTGGATCAAGTCCAATTGGTTTATTGGATAAGCCAAGTGCAAGAAAAAATTAGTCCTAATTTAATTAGGACTTGGATCAACTTAATTTTTAATTTGATTAAAAAATTAAATTATATTTAAATCTAATTTAATCTAATTCTTAATTGGATTAAGATCTATTTTACTTAGATTGATTTGGTTTTAGTTTGATTTGATTTGAGAAACCAAATTTGAAATAAATCATAGATTGAATCCTAGTAAGACTAGGATTCCACCTTGCACCACCTTAGCCCCCATGCCTACTCTCTCTTATCCCATGCCCACTCTCTCTTATTTTGTGCAACAAATATTCTCTCCCAGGTCTCATGCATGCCCCTTACCTTGCCCTATTTGGATATACCTTGACTAGGTATTTGACCTAGACAAGGACTCTATCGTATCTCTCTATTTAAAATAATTTTTTTCATAAAATTTTTGTGAAAAATAGAGAAAAGAGAGATCTTTGGGGCATGCAAAAATTAAGAAGAAAGAAGGTTTGAGCGTGGAGATATAATAGACACAAGACTAGGTGTCTAGGTGAGAGCAAAGAGAAGAAGAAGAGGGTCTTCTTCTAGGATTGCTGAGTTTACCTCTTTCCTTCCTCCATCTGTGAGTTTTCTGAGAGTGTCTCACATCTAAAACTCTTTCTCCTACTTCTCATCTTTGAAAGAGTCTAAATCAAGAAGAAGAAGGCATCTGATCGACCATCGAAGAAGGATCAGCACAGTACTAGCATACTATGCTGATTTTCTGGATCAGGACTTCTGATCGTGATTCATGGATTCGTGTGGATGACTCCTAGAGGTCGGATGTATGTGTGGCTCGCAATATCATTCTCAACCTCAGATCAGTAAAGTTATAACGTCTAACTTGCAAGGTAATAGATCTGATCTATTATATTTTACATACATTAGATGTAGTATAGAAACATATTGATATGATCAACATGTAGTTCTTACTCTTTATATTTTAATTTTTGATTTAATATCATATAATAATCATGTAATAGAATCTTAGATCTAGAGATTCTCTAATTTTATAAGATAAGTTTTGATTTATTTTAGTCTTCCACTTTCTGATCTTGAAAAAGTTTTAAGATCTAACCCTGAAACCCTAGATCTGGTTCCTTCAATTGGTATCAGAGCCTAGGTTGTTTATTACATGATTATTTATATATGCTTAGATTATATCTTAGATTAGATCTAATTTATAATTTGATTGTTAAATCTGAAATTAAAATTTTTAGATCAATCACGAACTGTAGGTTGTCCTACTGTAAGGTTTACTCCTTATAGTGCATAGGTTATCCTAGTTCGTGTAGATTTATCTTTAATCATAAATTTGTTAGATATGATCTAGATTAAATTTATGATTTATTAGATTTAAAAGATGTTTAAATCTAAAATAAAATCTCTTTGTTAATAATTTCCACGCAAAGAACCATCATATATTTGTCTAAAAAATTTGCGTAGTTTAAAGTTGAAATTGTTTCAATTACATGATCCTGTTTAAATTAGATTTAAAGTAGTTTCATACTTATTTCACTTGTATTTTGATTATGAATCAAACATACAACTTGGTTGATAGAATCATGTTGTAAAAATATTTTACAAATTTAAAAATTATTTTCAAAAAGTCGAACCCCAATCTTCAGCCCAAAACTTAATTGAGAATTAAGAAATTATTTGATTAGGTTCTAGGATTGTGAATTGAAGAACCTAAGACACAAACCATAACACATTGGGTTAATGGGTTAGTGAAAATTAGGTCCATTAATTGAGTTAGACCTAAGGTTAGATTAAAGATGGACTTAATTAGAGAATTGACTAAATCTAATCAATTGTTGTCTTAGATTTGGTCAAAGATTTTCTAGATCAATTACAATAGTTATAGTTGGTCAAATCCATATCTTTAACGAGAACCAAATGGACTTAATTCTTGGCTAAGCAGTCTAGCACAAACTGTTAGGTTGATCTAATCGAAACTAATTAAACCAGTTGGTGTCTAAGGTAAACCAGATCGGTGATTTTTAATTGGCAGCCCACTTACCTGGTCATTTCTGATGGTGTCTAAGGCAAGCTTTGGCAGACCCTCCCATCGATCGAACTTACCTGGCCTCTTGATGAAATTATATTTTGATTGGATCACTTGACTATTCGAGCTGACCCATGTCAGCTAGATAAATCAGTGTGACTGATTTAGGTGCTCCTAGACCAGCCCTTTTAATGGTCTCCCTTAAGCTGACTTGGTGAAGCCAGTAGGAGGATCATGATAAGCTGGTTCATCTGACCTCCTCCTCTCAATCAATTAAATTTTTTAAAATTATTAGATTCTTAAAATAAAATAGTTATGGTGATAACTAGATCATAGCCTCCCATTAAGTGGATGATAATGAGTCCATCAATTAGATAATTATTGGAGGCCTAGAGGCCTGGTGCATATCGGCTGATGGAATTGTCATTCATAATATGATTTCTTAACTATATCTTTCTAAATGATGGTTAGGTTAGCCAACCAAAGTTGGACCCTATCATTCATTAGCTAGATGGGCCATGTATGGTCATGTTAATGGTTGGACCAAACCAGACCTTTTTAGTGGAGGCCAAAGCCTATTGATTAGGGACTGGAACAAAATTAAAATTATTAAAAATTATTTAGAGAAATAATTGGTTATGAACCTACCCTTAGATGTACATGGGTTGGCCAACCAAAGTTGGACTTGTGTGCAGTCTAAGTGGATTCTAGTATCCACTAAGAAATTAAGGTAATTCCTCGAATTGGATGTAGAGACCACCAATTCGAATAAAATAGTAAGAGAAACCTTTTGATTAAAGTCTAAATCTTTAGGTTTAATGAATCAATTACTAATTAGGTTATGGTTTTTTTTATGCAGATATGGCCACTTCTCTATCGCTCCGATCATTGTTGGACAATGATAAGTTGGTGGGATCCAACTCCGATAGCTGGTACCAAAAGTTGAAGATAGTCCTGAAGCATGAACGGATCCTATATGTGATAATGGATCCTGCACCTGAGGAGCCAGCTGTCAATGCACGTGGAACAATCAGAGATGCTTACCAAAAGTGGCTCAGTGATCGGATCACGATGTGCTGCATCATGTTGGCTACCATGAGCAACGAGTTCAGTCGCAGATTTGAGACGGTTCAGCCAAAGGATATGCTTCAAGTGTTGGAGGATGCCTTTGGCACATCCGATGATGTGGAGAGGTACAAGACTAGTTGCGTCATCTTCAACACCAAAATACGGGATGGTGCCTCAGTCACTGATCATGTATTATACATGATCGAGTTGATGGAATGTTTGAGTAAGCTCGGCTTTCTCTTACATGAGCAGCTTGAAAAAGATGCAATACTGAACTCACTGCTCAAATCTTATCTCCCATTCCTCACTCATTATATAATGACAAAGCCTGAAGTAAACTACCATGGATTACTGGGGTTGCTTCAGAACTTTGAGAAGGATCACCAACTCCACAAGGAGTCGGTGAACTTAGTGGGAGGTTCGTCTTCTGATTCTCTACCCTTTGAGAAAGGGAAGAAGAACAAGAAGAAGAAAGTGCAAGTTCAGGTCGGAACATCTGTGCAGGGCCAGACCAAAAAGATCAAGCTCGATAAGAGTCTATTCTACTGGCAAGCACTCTAGATTAGATAGTGTATCAGATATCTACTTATGGCACTGTAGGCTAGGTCATATAAATAAGAACAGAATAAACAAGTTGACTCAAGAGAAAATCTTCGAAATCAGTGATTGTGAATCACTTTCAACCTGTGAGTCCTGTCTTCTTGATAAAATGATCAAATCATCTTTTACTGAAAAAGGTGAAAGAGCTACTGAGCTTTTGGGCCTAGTACATACTGATGTATGCGGGTCCATGAGCACAAGTGCTAGAGGTAGATATTTCTACTTCATCACTTTCACGGATGATCTTTCCAGATATGGATATGTCTATCTGATGAAACATAAGTCGGATTCATTTGAAATGTTCAAACGATTCCAAAGTGAAGTAAAAAAATAAACTGGAAAGAGTATTAAAACTCTTCGATCTGATCAAGGAGGGGAATACCTTTCTGATGAGTTTCTCACATATCTAGGAGAGAATGGGATTCTCTCCCAATGGACTCCTCTAGGAACACCACAGCATAATGGTGTATCTGAAAGGAGAAATCAAACTCTGTTAGACATGGTCCGATCCATGATGGATTTTGCCAGCTTGTCGATATCCTTCTAGAGATATGTACTCGAATCGACCTGTTATCTGTTAAACAGGGTTTCAAGTAAATCTGTAATTAAGACTCCTTATGAGATATGGACACTGTCACACCTTAGGGTCTGGGGGTGCCTGACCTATGTCAAATGATTAGTTACAGATAAACTTGGACCTAGGTCTGACAAATACACATTCATAGGATACTCCAAAGAGACCAAAGGATATTTTTTCTACCATACTGATGAACAAAAGGTGTTCGTCAGTCTTAAGATAATTTTTTTAGAAAAGGAGTTCCTTGGTGAAGGAACCGTTGCCTCTAAGGTTGAACTTAATGAAGTTCAACAAGTAGAAAGACTGACACCTATAGCTGAACCTGAGTCAGATTTGATTAGATCAAATTCGGAGTCCAATGTTCATGCACCATTAAGGTGATCCGGTAGAGTACAGCGTTAGCCAGACAGATACTACGGTTTCTTGATCTGGGACAGTGATCCCATCGAACTCGATGAAAATGATGAGGATCCGATCACCTATATGGATGCAATGCAGAGACCTGATTTCGAAAAATGGTTTGAAGCCATGCAATCCGAAATGGAGTCCATGAAGGTCAACGATGCATGGACATTGGTTGACCCACCTGAAGGGGTTAAACCCATTGGGTGTAAATGAGTCTTCAAAAGGAAGAGGGGTGCAGATAAAAAGGTGGAGACCTATAAAGTCCATCTGGTTGCCAAAGGGTATCGTCAACGTTATGATATTGACTATGACGAGATATTCTCTCCTGTGGCAATGCTCAAATCTATTCGGATAATGCTTGTAATAGCTGTCCATCTGGATTATGAGATCTGACAGATGGATGTAAAGATAGCTTTTCTGAATGGAGAGCTGATCGAAGAGGTGTATATGATACAACCTGAGGAGTTTATATCCACAGATGAGTCTAAGGTGTGCAAGCTTCAGAGATCCATTTATAGATTGAAGCAAACTTCTCAAAGTTGGAACATGCATATGGCTTCGTTAAGAATGGAGAAGAGCCCTGCATCTATAAATGGACAAATGGTCCAGTTGTGGTATTTCTTATCTTGTACGTGGATGATATTCTCTTAATCGAGAATAACATCCCTGCACTACAGGGAATAAAAGTTTGGTTGTCATCGCAGTTCTCCATGAAGGACTTGGGTGAAGCATCCTACATCCTAGGGATGAAGATCTATAGGGATAGATCTAAAAGGATGCTTGGATTATCCCAGTTTACGTACATAGATACTATACTGAAGAGGTTCAATATGGAGAATTTCAAGAAAGGCTATCTACCGACAGGCCATGAAATTTTTCTCTCTAAGAAGGATTGTCCGATAACTCCTGAAGAGAGAGAGCTTATGAGTAGAGTCCCATATGCTTTGGCCGTGGAATCTATCATGTACGTCATGACATGTACAAAGCCAAATGTGACATACTCACTAGGAGTAGTGAGTAGATACCAATCTGATCCTGGAGAAAATTACTGGAAAGTGGTTAAAGCCATCCTTAAGTATTTAAAAAATACTGAGGATCAATGGTTAGTTTATGATGAGTCAGATCTGAAACTTGTGGGGTTTACAGACTCCAGCTTCCAATCTGACCACGATGACAGCAGAGGCGTGTTAGATTATATCTTTACTTTGAATGGTGGAGCCATCTACTGTAAGAGTTTTAAGCAGCATACTGTGGCAGACTCTGTTTGTGAGGCGGAATACATCGCATGATCGGATGCCGCGAAAGAAGCTGTGGCTGAGAAAATTCATCACCGAGCTCGAAATAGCACATTCCATCGATGGTCTGGTCCTGCTCTACTACGACAGCATTGGTACCATTGCTTAGGCGAAGAAACCCAAAGCACACCAGTGGACAAAGCACATTTTGCACCGCTTCCATCTGGTCTGGAAGATCCTGGATCGAGGTAACGTCGACCTTCAGAAGATTGACGAAAAGGAGAATCTGACCGACCCTTTCACTAAAGCCCTGGCAATAAAAGAGGTCGACAATCACAAGTCGAAGATGTGTATTAGATATTGTGCCGAGTGGCTTTAGGATAAGTGGGAGTTGTTGAAAAATATGTCTCAAAAGTCAATCGTCAAGCGGTTGACGGTTGAGCAACCTTATATTGTAATTGATTTGTTAATAAATAAAATATATTTTTGATATTTTCATCATAAGTTTTCATCTTCTAATGAACTCTGTTGTTGTGATGAAATCCTTAGGACTATTTAGGTTCGATAAAGAGAGGATTTATCGATTAGTCCTTAAAACTGTTCACGATCAAATGATAGGTTGTTAATAAGGACGACAGCTTCTATCGAGCATAGGTCACGGTATGCCATATGGGTTGGCTGTCCTCTTAACCAAGGAGTGTGGAGACACTGATATGGAATACAGGTGAGATGTAAGGGTACATCGTCATTGAACGTGACCAACTCCAGAGCATTCTGCTGTCGAGAATGTCTCTGATGGGATATAGGTATAAGTGTCCCTTAGACCTGAGATCGTCTCAGTGACTTGCAAGCAACACTCTGTGCTTTGGTATTGAACTAACTGAATTTCTAATTCAGTGACAGAAGGCTTCTGAGCACAGTCAAGTACTTACGAAGTCAGAGTGTGATTGAGATGGGATTGATCACTCCAAGAGTTGGAGAAGAATGAGTCACTGTATTTCAATTTAACAAAATTTTGGCCAAGATAATCCATCAAATGGATTTGATATTTTGAAATACAATGTGGACAACCTGATCAGAGTTGACAGTTGAACTCTGAGGTGTCCTATGAGCATGTTGGTCAAGAGGATGAATTATATGAAAACTATATCCGTATGGGTTCTAAGGATGTTATTCTACACATTTGACCTATCCGGCTGTCGGGTACCATTGCTAGATGGTCATTTTGATTGGTACAAAAATTTATTCCTATACTACCGGCTTAGGTTCGAACCTATGATGTCACACACATTAGAGTTTACGATCTGATCGGATGGTTGATCAATGATTAAGAATCGTTCTAGGGTTAAACGATCAATACGATTGACATTTAACCTAGTGCAAGTATTGCTGAAGGATCAATTAGCAATTCGATTGCTAATTGGCTTAATTTGATTAAACCAACGGACTGAGATTAAGTCTAATTGAATATAATTTAATTAGATTTAGTTTGGGCTTGATTGGATCAAGTCCAATTGGTTTATTGGATAAGCCAAGTGCAAGAAAAAACTAGTCCTAGTTCAATTAGGACTTGGATCAATCTAATTTTTAATTTGATTAAAAAATTAAATTTAATTTAAATCTAATTTAATCTGATTCTTAATTGGGTTAAGATCTATTTTAATTGGATTGATTTAATTTTAGTTTGATTTGGTTTGAGAAACTAGATTTGAAACAAATCATAGATTGAATCCTAGTAACACTAGGATTCCATCTTGCACCACCTTTGTCCCCACACTCACTCTCTATTATCCCATGCCCACTCTCTCTTATTTTGTGCGATAAATATTGTCTCTCAGGTCTTCATGCATGCCCCTTACCTTGTCCTGTTTGGATATACCTTGACTAGGTATTTGACCTAGAGAATGACTCTATCATATCTCTCTATTTAAAATGAATTTTTTCATAAAATTTTTATGAAAAATAGAGAAAAGAGAGACCTTTAGGACGTGCAAAAATCAGGAAGAAAGAAGGTTGGGACATGGACAGATACAACTCATAACTGGATGAAGCGAAGCATCTCCTAGAAATTACCATACTAATCCATCAATTTGATCTATCATAATTTTGATGTCATGCATATCGAGAAGAATGTATTCGATAATATTTTTTATACTGTTATGGATGTCAAGGGCAAGACGAAGGACAATCCCAAGGCTATAGCAGATATGAAGAACATATGCAAGCATCCTCTATTAGAGCTGGTTGAGGTGTCAACCGAAAAATTTTTGAAGCCGAAAGCATCTTATATCTTAACAAGGGAGCAGTTGAAGGATGTTTACGAATGGTGTAAGAGCCTTAAATTTTCAGATGGTTATGCAAGTAATCTAGCTCAGTGTGCCAATATCAAAGATTGCAGGTTCTATTTGCTAAAGAGCCATGACTGCCATGTATTCAAGAATTCTCCTATGTAAAGATGGTCAATATGAGGAGGTCGATCCAACTAAGATTGTTTTAAAGGACAGTCCTTTCCAAGAAGGGGAAGAAGAGAAAAAAGAAAAAGAAGAGCTGGAAGAAGAGGAAGAAGAAAAAGAATTGGAAGAAGATTTCAAAGGATACCAAACATCTGAAGAGATCCATAAGTAGTGCTAAGTATATAATTCTTGGATCATTTTAATTACTTATCTTGCATCATTTAAAATCTTGCATTGCCATCCATAATTGTATAATTAATTTGATGAAACTATTTATTTTTATTTTCAAAGAACATACATCATGTCTTCCAGAGGTTGGAGCCGCGCCAACCGAGGACAGAGCTTTCAAGGAGAGAGCGATCACATGGCCAACTCACATGGTTCTGCACCTCTCATGCCGGGCGGTAAGTTCTAACACTTTATATGTTCTCATTTATGTTATTTTGTCATTTGTTAACTAATATAGCATTCTTTATATTAGGTATTTTGTGCTTAGGTTTGGAGGACAGAGGGTCACTAGTGATCCTACAATCGTATGTAGCAGCTACGGCTGGCTCTCAAACACAGCATCATGATCGAGGGCTCGTCGGGCTCGCAGCACCTCCAACTCAGGCAGAGGATAGAGAGATCATCTATATCCAGAGCCGCTTGTAAGTACTACATACTCAATTAATATGTTTAAAGTTTAGTAATTTTAGAGTTAACATTTATTTTTCAAAATTAATTTTGTAGCACATTCAGAGACCTTCTATATCTCATGTCGTTACTGAGATCATATGCTGATTGATGCCGGGACCAGTGAATCAGTTCTCGAGTTGGCCGTTGGGAGCTCGTGATGCAACCTGAGAGATGTTTCTGATAAGTTAAAACTAGTTTAATTTTTAAATTCTCGATATGTTGATATTTTAATTATATATTAATACACGCTTGCTTCTATCTTGTAGGAGTACTGCTGATTCGAGACTCCCCAAGATGAGGAGGCTAGCTGTCAGATCTTCGAAGAGGTGGCCATACGGAGGCTCCAAGATGGTCTCCACAGCCTCAGGCACTCCGCCATCCAGCACTCCGGTTCTTAGTCACCATCGGACTGGAGGTCCTTCACGGATCACTGGATATGGACGGATATATGGCAAGCCCTCTACGATCAGTGGAGTAGTGAGGAGTACTCCGATAGATGGCAGAGGGTCTGACAGAATTAAGCCATCCAATAGGATCTGATTAAGCACACTGGTGGTTCGATCGACACACATGTTGTGACCGACAGACCGGTAAGAAATCTATACCAAAACTCTTCACTAGAACTATAAAAACTCTTATATGCATGCTTTAATTAATTTAATTTAATTATTTATTTATTGTAGATATGGCAACTGGGTCGTCCACTAAACCAGCTGCAGTTGTGGTGGGCCACACACCAGTCCAGGAGGACTGGTCACTATTTAGATTTTACGTCGCGACAGATCGTGGTAAAAACTTCAAACTTTATTTACTAATTAAGTTGTTACAGGATCTGATTTTTATATTAGAACTAATATATTTCTGAACTGTGCGGACGCGTTACACAGTGTACGTTGCTAAGAGGTACGGCGATGATCCATTTTCTCAGTCCCCTCTTGACCTTGAGAGATGGCTTAGCACCGACAGGGGGAGGGTGAGTAGGAGTCGGGTCATAGGATTCTGCTACAACTTCGACCCTCCACCAGTTCGATACTCTTCGGCATCCTCATAGGCCTCGATGTTCCAGACCTAAAGTGATGCGCACATGCAGGAGGTCGTGCAGAGGCTTTTGAGCCAACGACCTCAGAGCCTCCTAGATGCCATCTGCGATATGGTCATGGCACTTCTTCGAGATCCGTAGTTTGTCGATCGATTTTTATTTTGATGTATTATATTTTTTTGATATTGCCTGTAAAATTATATAATTTATATTTTTAATATAATATAATTAATTTTTTATTTGTGATTGTCATATTATCTTTGAATTTTAATTATAATAGGTATTAAGAAGCATTATTGATTGTGATTAATTAAAACAAGTTTTAAAGAATATTATTATAAATTTTTTTAAAAAAATAAAATTAACTATTATCGATGGTATTAGCGACAGCTTTAGTCATCGCAAATAACAAAATATTATTATGAATTTTTTAAAAAAAATAAAATTAAATATCACTGATGACATTAGAGATGGCTAAGCCATCGCTAATAGTTATTAGTAATGGCATTAGCGACAACAAAGCCATTGCTAATTTTTTTTAAATTTTATTTAAAAATAAAAAAATAAATAGTGATAAAATTTAACCATCGCTAATACCGTCACTAATACTTGTTATTAGCGACAGCTAGGAAATCTGTTCCTAATAAGAAAAATTAGTGACTAAAATTTTTCCGACCATCAAATAATGATAGAAAGCCGTTGCTAATAGTATTAGCGATGGCAAAATGACTATTAGCGACGGCAGTTAGCCATCGTTAATAGTTAAATTTTTTATAGTAAAAGGTATTATGGCTAAAAATTTTAATGATCAAAATATAAAATTATAAAAAAAATTGCTACATTTAGTAATAAAATGCAAATGATCATTAAAGGTAAATATTAGTGATGAGTTTATTCATAGCAAAAGATTAAAAAATGATCATTAAAGAGCCCCAAAATGATGACTTCATAAGGAACTAATGATCAAAAATAAGTTGTAATAAGAAATTAATATTTTTGCTATTTTTTTATAATAAATTTTATTTGTCATAATAAGCGGATATAATTAGTGATGAAATGATAATGGTCATTGAAGACAAATATTTATGATGATTTTTTTATAACAATAAATTAAAAAATTATTATTTTTTGATAAAATAAATTAAAAAATTATTGATAAATAATCCATCAAAATAAAATACTTTAATTACAAATACAGACCACAAAATCTCTATCTATATCTAGCATCTAATTCTAAATTCTTATAATAATAATAGAACAATAAAAATGCCAACCTCCATGTGTTTTTCTCTACGTCACACTAAGAGATTATGGGGAAAAAAAAAAAAGCAATTCTCCTACTCCTCTCTTACCGGAGCCCCACCAATAAAAATAAAAAAAAAATAAAATTGGATTTGCACATAGAGGACTCTACTTATTAGAATGGAAACTTCATGGAGCATATCCCTAGCCTCCAAGTTCCACTCCTCTTAGGCCCTTTGACTCTCCTTGATCCATCTCCCCCTCTCTGCTTTACTTTTTCATCTCTAGCTCTCTTCCCTCTCTTTGCGAATTAAAATTTTTACGTGAACACTTAATTTAAAATCTCACAAAATGGATATTGTTGTAAAAATAGTCTAGTATTAAGGGTATATATGTAAATAATATTTTTTAAAAAGATAAATATGTAACAAAACACAAACATACACACATACACATATATAAGACCAAAAGAATGTAAATAAATGTTAAATTTGATTACTTGAAGCAACGCATCAGCTTAGGCCCGGGTAGAATTTGACTTGGTAGATACACAAGCCTAGCAATCAATGAGTTTATGACATGGTTGCCACATAGATCCTGCAAGGGATAGCAGACCGTGACAAATCAACATGTACTAGCTACAAGAATTTCTAGCAGTTAACATCAGAACGAATAAATTATAAATAAAAACATATAAGTCCAGCCTCTTGGAGTGGTTTTCCATTTACTAATAAGCAATTTTGAATATGTTACCTAAATCCAATGGCATGATATTCTTTTCTTTTGATGAAACTATTGGGACCATACTCTTGTAGACACTTTCATAGTTACTGTCTCACCATATTGGCTAGATGGACAGGCACAAGAAAAACTTCTTGGCTTGTTGATATCGATGCATCATCTCATACAATATTGATTGAGCTCGAGATGCTCGTGCTCGTTAATATCTTGCAAGAGAAAAAGTTAGGAAATTTATGGTTGCCATTGGTGAGAATAGTTGTATGGATTAATAAGACAAGTACTATATTTACAGATACAGCCATATGTTAGTTATATCTATATATATATAATATTCATGGAAAAGTAAAATAATGCATACCTTTACATCTAATGTAAGCGATATATATTTACATTGTTTGCATTGTAGCAATAGCAATTCTTCTTGCAAGCATAGCTTTTCATGTTCCTTCTTGCTTCTTTACATTTTGCATTCCTAGTAGCCCAATCCAACATCATTAGATAAGGATCTTAAGAAACTTGATTGCCCTCTACAACAATTCTGCAGCATCTCACTGGAGTACGTGAAGCTATTTTGCTTAATGAAGAAGGCTTGGCTGCATGGAGAAATTTTTAATTGCATTGAAAACCATGCCTGTGAGGTTATGAAGAAGTCTAAACCCCAGCATGAAGCTTTTGAGACCTTTAGGTACGGAGGCTTGACAACAGCCCAAGTCAAAGCAAGATCCATTGATAACACTATCAGTGGTATAGCAGAAAGAAACACAACCACTTGCCGAGTTATTACCAGGAGGCCCTTGGGTAGCTTCTGTATATTATTACAATCGACCATCGCTTCTTCGAGCTCTTTGTGTTTCCTATCATGCAGGAGTTCCCTCTATATTAATCATGCGATGTCTTAAAGTGAAATTTCTATCGCAGCACTGAATAATGGCACTGGTGTAAATGCTCAGATAGTCTTATGGCAAGATGTCTTCAATCTGTTAAGTATATTTGCCTAGTTACAGAATTACGGAAGTGCCATTGCAGCTTATTTCGAAGCCTTTCGTAGCTGTATTGGATGTGCCGAAGGGGTAGAGAATGTTGGTACAGGTCGGTGGAGATGATGAGTTCTTTGCTTCTAACATGTATGTATCGAGTGGTGTTGCCAAGCATAATAGTAGCAACTCAAGAATTAGCAACAGCATGAATACTCATGTCTCTGGCATTTATGGCTACTCCATTCCCAAGCAAGATTAGCAGCTGTGGAGTCTCGCTTGCCTATTTATCATTTTGTCATAAAAAGTTCATAATTAAATAGAGCTTTTAAAATGTAAAAAAAAAAATTTAGTGTCAAAAATTATTTTGGTCAACTCACTAATGAGAATTTATAATTCATCATTAAAACTTATATTTTTAGTGATGATACTGTAAAATAATAACTATAGATGTATATCTTTAATGACAAAATTGATAAAGTAGTTATTAAAAGTCCATACTTCTAATGACGATATATTATGTTATGATAATTTTGATATCAAAATTAATGTTGATCAAATCATGAGTAATAATTTTATAATTTATTATTAAAATTTATATCTTTAATGATGATATTTTAAAATGGTCACTGTCTATATATATCTTTTAATAACAAGCTGACAAAATGGTCATTAAAAGTCTCTGACTTAAGTGACAATTCAATATGCTGTCATAATCTTTGGCTCTAAAATTAATATTGATTAATGCATTAATAATGATTTTTTATGATTCACAACTAAAAACATGTATTTTTTGTGATGATATTTTAAAATATTCACTCTAGATATATACCATTAATAATGAGATTATAGGGTGGTCATAAAAATTTATCTTTAGTACTAATCATTATGTTATCACTAAAATATTATATATTAATAATGAATAATGATATCATCAATAAAAGTATCAATTATAATAATATTTAAATAATATATATATTAATCATTAAAATATTAAAATCAAGCCAATCATCATAACAGTTGGAGTTACATTAGAAGATGATAAAATATACCTAATACCACATGATTTGATTGACCACTTGATGGATTTTTTAAATATATTAAATTATTAAAATTTATACACTCCATTGGGATTCACTTTAACAAAATCAATTATATCTATAATGATTATTTTTCAAAATAATCACTAAAGACATAAATTTTAGTGGTGAATTATAAAATCATTTTTAGTGAGTTGACCAAAATAAATTTTGGTGCAAAAATCATTTTTTTCAACTTGATTTGACTCAATCTATTTAATAAATAAGTTAGATAAGTCAGAAAAGTTTAACAATTAGTAAAAAATATTTTTTACTATAAAATCTACTATCAATATTGATGGTGATGCACCAAAACCAGATGATAGTCTAAGACACCATTAGTATAAACTTGCATGGAGACTAATTTAATTAAGGACATGGATCACTAATCCAACTTGATTTATATTATAAATATATAAAAAATTAAAATTACTTAAATAAAATATATAATACCATAACTAATGGCTAGACTTCAAAAGCTTAAAGTATTAGGTTGCCTTTGGAAGTAGAATAAAAGGTGGTTAAAAGAAAAAAAAAACTCAATTATTCCATTCTTTTGCAACCAACGATCTAGTGGAACACTTAGATGGAACCAAATTTTTCAGAAGGTTGAAATGGATGTTTCTCAAAGGTGGTTTATAACATTTTATCTTTCGAACCTATTTACCCGATTTACCAAGTAAAAAAATTACTTCATGGTGGGTAGAGTAATATATTTCAATATAGCATAGGAGTAAGTTAATCTATTTATTCCAGGCTAATTTATTCTAGTTACAAGTGCTATCCTAGAAATGGCAATGTTCATTAGGCGCTAATACACACATATACACAATCTTGATCGGTGAAAAAACTAGTCTCCTTAGCTTTTTTAACATTCGCGCTACTGGTAATACTTTAAATTAGAAAAAATGAACAGTTTTGATTGTTGAGCTTTGAAAACAATATTGACAAATGATTATAACTACCTTATATTGTCTAATTAGCGAATGAAACTTGGATTCAAATGGTTGACACCCCTCTTTTAACACTAGTTTCAAACCTCGGTACGTGATGGTCCATTATCACTTGAAAAAAGAAAATATAATAAACTTCATAAGTTAAAATTTGGCCCTTGGGCCGTCTAGCTCTGCATCCCAATTTTTGAAGTTTTTAGTCCTGTTCAATAAGGTTTCAGCATTCATATGTTGTTTTGCTAGGTCATTTCAGACAAGCAGCATAATTCAAGTAGAAAACTTTATTTCAAAAGTGATCTCAACCTTTATTTCCCATTGATAAGGAGATGCCTTATTATATGCATCCTAATGCCTGGATGCAAGTGGACCAACTAACATGGGCCAGGTGACATCCAACATCCAACTAAACATAAATCTTGCAGTACCAAAACAGACCTCAGAAGGGCACAGAGCCATTGGACAACTTTATGGGACTCCCAAACAACGAGACATGAGCAAAAGCACCATGCCAAGACACACAAAATGAGTTATATGTGACACCCAATTCAAACATCAAGTAAGAAAGCTAGAGGTCACCACCACCACCCCCTGCCCACTCCTCAAACCACCAAGTGGCATAGCAACGCTTAGATCACCGGAGCTGGCTCCTGCTGCATCTCCACCACCCTCTGCCACGACGGTCGACTCGATATCTCATCCCACCACCTGCTCACTTTCCTTCTCGACGTGATGAGGGACCTGCACTTGTTGCTGGACACCAAACGCTGAGCATTTGGCAGGTGGGAGAGGTCGGCAAGCGTGAAATTGTCTCCCGCCAGGAACCTACTCTCCTGCAGCCTTTGCTCGTAGATGTCGAGCACGTTGTTAAGCTTCTGCCTGCTCCGCTCGATCACCACCTCATCCTGCTCCAGTCCCATAAGCGGTGCAAATGCCAGGTTGAACACCAGCTCCGAACTTGGGGGGTCGAAGCTGTTAGCCTCTGTCTGCAGCCATTGCTCGATCGATGCCCTTTCGAGCGTGCCGGTCCCTAAAAGATCTTTGTTCCCTTGATCGACATACTTCTCCGCAATGTGTCGGCATATCTCCCTCGAATCTGCAATCAAAGCATTGCCATCATCCAAAAGTTTTGAGGCTGCCAGGATCAATGCAACAGATTTAGCTAATATTTTTCTTACCGGTGAGGGTTAGTTTCCCATCTTCAAACGTAAGAGCCTGGCCTTGGGGCTGCAAACAAAGAATAATAGAGTACATGTAGTATCTATCCATGCTTGAGTGCAATTCAAATATTTATAGGTTGGTGTTGTTACCTGCAGCTTGAGGTATTCCGGCAATCTCTTCTGGCCTTTGTAGTTGTCGACGCGAATGAGGAGGAACTCGACATCCTTCTCGAAGAGGCATGCCAGCACCCTTGCGACCTCGGCCGATGCTGGGGAACCGAACACCTTAATACTCGCCATTGGTTGGCCAGGGACAATGGAGCAATGCAGTACTGTTTTTCTTGGTTTCAAGTACACTGAGGAGAAGCGGTGGAGTTGGGGGATTTAATATGGCTGATGGAAGGGAAAATTCCTTGCTTCCCAACTAGAAAACATTAAAGGAAAAGGGAAAGAATTAAAGAAAAAGAGAAAGGGTAAAAGAGATGGAGTAGGAATAAGAGAAAGGGTAAAAGGTTGGCCCATGCCGTATCTGCATGGAATATAGTCTCGGGCGAACGCATATATAATAACTGTAGTAGGAATAAGACCGTAGTCATGGAGGCCACTGCATCGCTTTTATTCCTTTTGGTGAGAGCTTCTCCATTAAGACTGGAAGCTTGTGACAAGAAGATCTAGCACTTTCTTAAAAGAGAGAGAAATTTATAGAATGTATGCATATATATATATATATATATATATATATATATATATATATATATATATATATATATATATATATATATAATTCGGCCTTGGTGCTGTCTCATAAGGATATGTTGAAGTTGGGATCAAACACTGAGGTAAAAGTGTGCCAGTGACCTTCAAAGTTATTTACTCTGAACAGATCTTGACAAAATCAAGCTTTAATGATTCCCAGTGAAGAACATGCTACTTCTGTCACCGACATTCTTTAGTTATCTCTTTGCATGGAGTTGTTATTGATGGACTCTCAAGGACCAATAGAAGTGAACCTCAAAAGTTGGAGTTGAAGAAAAAAATTGAATTTTTTCAGTTATTGTCTAACATATATTTTAAAATATAAATGCATAAGAAAATATAGGAAACGCTTTGTTATTTCTAGAAGGGCCTGTCTTCTCTTATTCGTCCAAATAGTCCCCCCTTCATTTAATTTTTTGGGGAAAGGCTTAGATGGAAATGGGCTTGGGACATCATTTAGGAACCCTGCAGAATTTACAGTCTACGGTCTGCACTTTACAATAGGGCAAGATGCTCCCCACTCCCTTTTCCCTTTTTATTTTTTATTTTATTTTTTTTTGGGGTAAGATGCTATGTACTGCTTCAAAAAAGATGCTATGTACTGCATGTTTAGATATTCGTGCTTAGTAGATATGCAAATAATGTACTGGTAGACCCATGTGGAAGTGAATAAATGTCGAACACGGCTCTTAAAGTCATTTCCAGCTCCAAAACAAACGAAGGCTGGGTTGAAATCTGGCGCAAAGATATACTTGGCCTTGGTCTATGGAATTTAGTCAAAAATTGGTCACGGACCCAAGTGGCAATTAGGTCTTGATCAACCCTAGGGCAAGGAAATCTCAGGCTTTGCATTCTTTCTATTTTATGATTATTTTACTTGTTTACTTATCATCTTTGACTTTTAAATGTTGGTTGTATCCTAGTTGAAAGAAATTAAATTCTATAGTACATTGGTTAAGGTATTAAACTTTTTGGCCTGGATGCATACATACGTTCATACATATATCATAATTACCAAGGTAGAAAATCAGTAGCCACAAAAATAATAAATGAAAAGTTCACTAACCAATTGGGATATTTAGAGGTAATAACAATCAGAACTTGATTTCTTGGGAACGTCAACTCTCTCTCTCTCTCTCTCTCATCTTGTTTGGACTTGGATGTGCATCTCTCAAGTTGCTATAATGGTCATGTAATCATAGAAGATTTGTATAATTCCTTGCTTAGTTAATGAAGATTTGGAGAATTATTTTGATCTCTTGTAATTATAGAGGTTTTGTTTGATTTCTTACCAAGTTGATGAATATCTAGAATCATCTCCAAGTTTATGAAGATCTGGAGGATCATTTAGAGGATTTGCTTGATTTTGCACACTACAACGTTGAGTTGCTATTGCGATCAAATTTTTAGTCGCAATAGGCCCAAATTGATCGCAATAGATGACTTAGCCACCAAAATTACTCGTAATAACTTGGTCGCAATAGACACCCTCGGAATAGCTCATTTGGTCGCGAAAGAGGGCTATAACGACCAAAATTTTCGACCAAATATTAGTCGTAATACATGCTTATGGCGATAATAATTTGGTCGTTAAAGAGTAGTAATTGCGATAAATATATTGGTCGCAATAGGTGGATGTTCCAGCAAAAATTTTGATCGCAATAGGTGGATGTCCCGGCTAAAATTTTAGTCGCAATAGGTGGATATTTCGATTAAAATTTTGGTCATAATATTTGAGTTTTGCAATAAATAAGTTGGTCGTAATATATTTTCTATAGCCACCAATTTATTAGTCACAATATTTGATTTTTACGACAAGAAATTGGTCAAAATATATTTTTTGTAGTAACCATTTATTGGTTGCAATATAGTTTCTAGACATCAAATTTATTGGTCACAATATATACTTATAGCTATCAAATCTTTTAGCCGCAATATATGTTATAACCATCATTTTTCTACTCACAATATATTTTTTTTCTAACCATCTAAATATTTTAGAAATATTTATGTTTTTGGTACCTGCAATGAATCCAATATAGTAGTCTATGAATCCTGTTGTCACACCAATTCTTTACAGCATAAAAAACTAAAATAATGAAAAGATATTTTGTACGTAAATGCTTACAATCTAAATACATATATTGAATTAAGATTCTTGAGTTTACACACAATTCTTTCATTATTTGAATATGATAAATACATAGATATAGTGACCAAACTAAAATAAAAAGAAGCTAGTTTTGAAACATAATCTCCGAATACATATTGTCACATAGAATACTTTCCATAACCTCTCACTGCTTCTCAACATCTTTTCTACCATTCTTCAATCAACAAAAACCTATAAGAGATAAAATATTAATAATGAATCAATATTATGATACATGAAAACATTAGTTAGTTTCTAAGAAAATCTAGCATTTCTTAGAATCCATAAGTAACATATAACGAGTAGTATTTCATGTGATTCATCATATTCATAACTTCATCAAAATCAAAAAATCTAATTTTATTAATAAATAATAAAAAAAATGATATAATACAAATTGAGCATATTATTAAAAATCAAAATCACTTTCTTTTTTTAAATACTTTCAAATGAAAGTTTATTTTAGAAACTAACTCTTTGAATTTTTAAAAATTTTGGCAGAGTTTCTCTTGTAAAATGGATAAATCCAAAATTTTTACAAGTAACTAATAACATTTTTCAATAAAAAAATATTTAAAAATTACAAACCCACATACTTCATCTAACTTTTAACCAAACCAATAACATATTACATCCCATCCTTCATATGTTAAACCAATATCAAAACATCAATCTAAAATATCAATCTAGTTTACAACTCACTCACATTTTAAATCAATATATCCAAAATTCATTCACTTTCATCACTTTATTGTAATATATTGTTATTTGTAATTCAATGCTAGAAAGAGTAAAGAAAAAAGTTTAAGAAATGAAGGTACCTTGGAGCCATCTACTGATAGATTCTCATGTTTGTTGTCACTATATAATTTTGGAACCGTGCAATAACAAAATGTGACATCTTCATAACCTTAATAAACACACCAAATTATACAAATAAGAAACTTTGCAAACTTAAAACTTTAGTGAAGAGACCTACAATAAAAGGGTATCAAGTTGGAGTTATAATATAAACATGTGGGTTAATCTAGATAACCAAATAGAAGCAAAACAAATCTGAAGCTATCCTTTAATATATTGTTCTCATGTTAAAAGAGAATGCACACTTTTTTGCAAGCAAAAATTATATCCAAAAGTTGTATTACTTCCCATTGAAGAATATCAAAAAGTGAGAATTATCTTTTAAAAGAGAGGCACAAAAGATGGAACAACTTCAATCTCAATTACATGAGCTAGATATTGACCTACTAACACATGCAAAAAAAAATAAATGAGAGAATATTATAGATATAAAAGTTATATTAATGAGAGATATGAACTATCAATTTAATAATATTAAATTTTATTACCCTACATGATCAGTAAGAGCAGCCAAATATGCCTTCAACTCAAGCAGCTCCTTTCGTGTTTCATGATGATCAACCAACTGTGTCTTCAAATCAGATAGCTCCTCCCGTGTTTGAGACAACTCCTCCCGTGTTTGATTATGTCTATGCCACTCTTCTGCTAATTCTTCTCGTAATGCAACTATAGAAGGGTTATCTTGGACAGATGTTTGTCCATGTGAGCGAGGAACTTTACCTAATATTTGATGGAGTGCTTGGGAACGTACTTCAGGTGGCAAAGGTATCACCTCCCCAGTCTCTGGGTCAAGAGAGTTCTTCTCTATCACTTCAATTTGTATAACTGCAGCAATCTGCACAAGTAATTTTGGAGATTTCAAATATGGGAGAGAAATCTAAAAAAAAAATTAAAAAAAAAGTGTAACATAAAACATATTTAAGTATATATCTCACATAAGCCTCTCGAGACTTATAATTGACCCATTCACCAGATTTGTTTGTGTGAGTTGTCTCCCATAATTCAAGGTCATCTGGTCTCATCCCCTTCTTTTTTTCCTACAAAAGAAATTGACAAAAAAATGATACAATTTTTAGATAAAAACAACGAAATCAAATTATGTGATATTTCATATAAGATAATTGAAAAGATATGTAATCTTACCAGGTCATGAGCTACTGCTTCAAATGCTAATTGGCCCAAGGTATAAAGAATTTTCAACTTTTTTCTATTTGCCTTTTCAGCTACACTTCTTTTCTGTTCATACATTATAAAAATTAAAATAATAAAAGTTTAAATTTAAAATTCACTAAAAGCAACAATCCAAAGCTATGCTAAAATAAGGTACCTTGAACGTCTCATCTGCTCTCCAATAGTTCAATAGCCAAAGCCAATCTTCTTTACTCACAGGTTCCGACTTCAATTCTTCACAGTCTTTATCTATTTGTCTATCATCCAAAATATTTGCCACTAGTGCATGCAAGTGACTTCGACAATCAATCCATCTAGCCTCTGCTTTAGCCATCAGATCGCTAACAACATTATCCTCGATGATCCATCATTTCTATTGAAAATATTTATTAACATTCATAATGGTTGGAGTGATAATACAAGAAATAATGAAGCATAAAATTTATTGCCACATAGATCATATTAAAGATTTTCTGAAGTCGTTCAATAAACCTATGCTTAATCTCGTCTTCTATGTTACCCCAACTCTTCACTCCAAATAGAAAATACTCACGTATAGTAGCTCCAAAATCAGCCACAAAGTCCTTTCGATTCTCCCCTACTGCTACTCCTTTTGAAAAATCAACTTTTAATGGCCCAGAGTTAATTTGCCTATTTTTCATTACACCAAGTCCAACTGTACGACCATGATATTTTCGACGAGTTGAATCTGCATTAGATTAAGTACAAAATATGTATTAAGCAAAATATAATGATGTTATTCTATATTGATAACAAAAAAAGTAACATATATCTTGGGTGGATGAACCATCTTATGAAGCCATAAGTACTCTGACAAAGTCTTCAAAAATAACTGTAAAAAAAAAAAATCAATAAGAACAAAAGTTATAAAATAAAAAATTTGCTACTAATTAGAAGTTTATCTTCTAATAAGAGAATAGATTACCATATTTAGACACCATGTTAGTTACAACTTTAATATATATATATGAAGCAAATCCAAATCATGATGATATAAGTATTACAACCAATCATCATCATCATCATCTTCTGCAGTAAGATCAGTATGTGCAGTTTGAATGTCATCCACATATTTTAAGTTCTCATCACTATTGATATCAGATTCAACCTCATTGTCATCGGCTACCTTATTATCATCAATAGCTTCAACATGTGTCTGACCAACCATTTCAACATCAAATTGTCCAGTCTCAACTTGGTCATCCGGTGAAATACCAATATCAACCCATTGTTGTCCACTCTCAAGAGAAAAAATTCTAGTGTTGCTTTCAAGCTCATTCTCTTGATAAGGTTCATTAGTTGTTTCATCAATGTCGGGAACATCAATTGAACTATGAACAGAAAAAATATTTCTAGACTTGTTTCTAATGACAATTGATCACTTCTTCTTATTGTCAGATACATAATATACTTATCATACTTGAGATGGTAGAGCATATGGATCATCTCTATATCGCTGGTGAGATATATCTAAGCTCAGTATCCCATACTCATCAACATGGTGCCTATTTCATGCGATGACATCATACCAAAAGCATTTAAATAAAACTACGCGATATATACTCGCATAAATTAGTTCTACTATTTGATCTATTACACCATAGTAATCAAGGCCACCTGACACTTCATCTCCTTGAACTGTGACACCATAGTTTTGTGTAGTGTGAAGCTGATCATAATCTTTTGTGTGAAAGATGAATCCATTGACACGATTTTGCTTATGGTATCTGATAAAACAATCAGGTGACCATAATAGTGAAACCAATTGATCAGTTGCACGTATATCTCCTTCATGTTGCAAATCAATAACCTGAAATATAATTCAATATGAGATACTATAATCCTATGCATTTATAAGTTTAAATAAGTAATAGCATATTAAAGACTTACACATCGCTTGAATCATGTTGAGAACTCTTTCTTGTGTTTGTTACGGATCTCACGAGCATGTAATCCCTGACTTTCCAATGTTGTTTTGTACTCACTATGTTAAACATATTATGTTAGAATCTACTTTAAATAACTAAAGAAAATATGGTACCTATATACTTGTTAAATGGTATAGTTATCTTTCAAAAGGCTGAACCTGCTCACAATTTTGAAGCACAAAAAAGTGAGCCCATTTTCGTTCATTTGGAGTCCAATATTTCAATTCACCACTCTCATCATCATGAGAAAACCGATGAGGTTCATTAAAGATATCCAATTTCTCATAAAAAATTGAGTTATTTCCATCATAGTTTCTATCAATGGTTGTTGCTCTCTCCTCCATTTCATCTAAATATCTTATGCAAAATGTCATACACTCTTCTGCAATATATCCTTCAGCAATAGACCCCTCGGGTTTGGACTTGTTGCGTACATACTTCTTTAATGTTCTAAGAAATCAACAAAATAAAATCCACCTATACATGACTTTTATATAAAATCAATTTTAAATATCAAATAAACTATATTATACAATATATTATCTTTCTATAAAATACATCCACCTGTACTCCACAGGGCCTGCAATTTTGGCTTCTGTTGCCAAGTGAACAGATAGGTGTAACATCACATCAAAAAATGATGGAGAAAATATTTCTTCTAATTTGGATAAAATAATAGGAATTTGCCTTTCAAGCTTCTCCAAATCCTCTACTTGTAACTCTTTAAAGCATAATTTAGAAAAGTATAAACATAATTGCACAAGTGGCCCATATGCTGTGTCTACCACTACTCTCCTCATAGCCAAAGGAAGAAGGCGCTCTAGAAGTACATGAAAATCATGACTTTTAAGATTACTGAGAGTTCCATCTTGAAGATTCACATACCATGAGATATTAGTAGCATAGTCATTCAAAAATCTACATTGTTGTCTTTTTTTCTCCAAGCTTAAATCCATTTACCAGGAGGTAACTCTCCTGATGAACTAGGTTGCAATTCTCTCATTATACCTAATTCAACCATGTCTAAATGAGCATTTAGACCATCTTTGTTCTTTCCTTTTATCTCCAATAATGTCCCCACAATACTTGCACAAATATTTTTTTCAATATGTATCACATCTAAGTTGTGACGTATCAATAAAGTGCTTCGATAAGGAAGTTGGAAGAAAATACTCTGCTTCCTCCAATTATGTGATCTATCATATTCATCCCTTTTTCTTTTTCGAGTAGTCCTTCCAAAAGTAACTTGCTTAAAATTTTGAAACTATTGTAACACCTCTTCTCCAGACAATGGATGTGGCGGATTGACAAATTTCTTCAAATGGGGCAATCGACTCATTTTTTTGTGCAAAGGGTGACCATTAGATAAGAATCTGAAATATCCTATAAAACATTCTTTTCTCCAATGTTACAATCGAATAGAGCAAGTGTCCTTAGCACAAACTGGACATGCTTTTGCTCCTTCAGTGCTCCAACCAGATAACATCCCATAAGCAGGAAAGTCATTAATAGTCCATAAAACTGCAGCCCAAAGTAAAAAATTTTTACCAATAGATGCATCCCAAGTATTAACACCAACATCCCATAATTCTCTGAGCTCTTCAATAAGAGATTGTAAACAAACATCAATGTCTTGTCCAGAAGATTTTTTTTTGGGAATAAGAATTGACATTATGAATGAGGATTGTTTTAAGCATAACCAGGATGGTAGATTATAGGGAATGAGAATCACAGGCCAACAACTCCAAGTAGAACTTAACATTCCAAATGGATTAAAACCATCACTAGCAAGTCCTAATCTAACATTGCGCGAGTCTAATGCAAATTCTGGATGTCTTGCATCAAATGTCTTCCAGGCCATACTATCAGTCGGATGAGATAATAGCCCGTTCACTTCTTTTTGACTATCCTTGTGCCATCTCATATGTATAGCTATTTTTTGGGACATAAATAACCTTTGTAACCTTGGTTTTAAAAAAAAATAGCGCAATATCTTCTTTGACCTCTTTTTTGCTTGACAGTTTCTAATATTAGACTCTACAATACTATCACATTCACTTCTAATCCAACGAGATGAGTTGCAAACTGGACACTTATCAGCAGTTTCAAGTTCACCATGAAACAATACACAATCATTCTCACATGCATCAATCTTCTTATAATCAAGTCCAAGATCACGAATCAGTTTTGAGCCTCAACTATATCTTTAGGACAATAATTTGGTTTGGGAAGCACCTTTTGAAAGATCATAAGTATCTCATCTAATGCTACGTTAGGCAAATTATACAAACACTTCATTTGGAATAAATTAACAACAAACAACAACTTTGTATAGGTATCACATGTTGGATACAACTTTTGCTTAGCATCTTTCAACAACTTATAGAATTTTTGAGCTTCTGTATTTGGTTCTTCATTCAAATCTATCTCAACTCTATCATTTATATTAGGATCACCCTCAGCCATTTCCCCTCTATGCATATTGTAAAGCATCTCATATGCATTTGCATCATCATTTTTTCTCCGTATCCGCAACATTTGGTTGAATATAATGCGATTGTCTTGAGATGCTGTCAATTGGCTCTCTATGGTGATACCAATTATCGTAGTCAACCATAATCCAATGCTTAAGAAGATGATATTTTACATCTCTTGCACCATGAAAGTAACCATTTCTACAATGCATGCACGGACATCTAAATTTATTTGTAAATCCCAACAAATTGATCACATATTCAATGAAATCATCCACCCCTTTTCGATATTCTGAAGAATTTATTGGTAAGATCATCTAACTCTTATCCATTGGCATTGTCCAAAGCCTAAGCATTAGCATATTTCAATAAAAACTATAAGTATAACATTAGAATAAAAAAAAAAGAGAATAATCAAGTCCAAAAAGATTGGCACATATGCTTAAAAGTATAATATTACTAATAAATTAATTTGAAAACTATAATAGTAATTTACAATTAAGCTAAGATAAAGTTAAGCCATCAAAGTTAAGTAAAATTTGATAAATATTGCATATTAACAATAAGGACCCTCCAATCTGAAGTGCATGAGAATTCAAACACTTTTTCAGTTCATGTCCAAAGATGATGAAAGCATGAAGGTCACAAAGTCTGAAAAAAAAAATCGAATGAGCTTCTATGTTCTCATGCATGAAGGCCTGCTCTAATAAGATTGAGCTTTCAAGCTATTTAAGACAAGTAAAAGAAAGCACATTATATTTTAATTGCAAATTAATTGTTCAACATTTCATTATACTAAGATATGTATGGTAATAATGAACAACACTACATATTCTACTATAATTTAGATCTAAATGACCTCTTATGCTATATTTAAAAGTTTTGAAATCTATAGAGCTCACATGTATGTTCATAAAGAATGCTGATTATAAGTCTTCCTGGGGACAAATGCAAATAATATAAATAATGACCAATATTTCTAATAAAAGATAAAACAAAAATGAAAAATAAAAATTTATCTCGGGTGCATTCTTTTCCCACAGATACAATACAAACAATGACCAACAAAAATCTCTCTCGGGTGCTTTCCTTTCCCACAGATCTCCAAAGAAGAAGAATGAAATAAAACAAAATGGGAAAAGAAAAAAAATAATCAATCAATATGGGAAAAAGTCTTACCTTTTGATTTTTTTTAGTTTATCCTCTATTTTTCTACTATTTTCCACCACTTTTCCCTCTGTTTTTCACTAGTTTCCCTTTTGTTTTTTTTGTCTAAAGAGTCTTAATCTGGTGGAAGCTAGCAATGGCTGAATAGGGAAGCTTAAAGGGTTTGGTTTCTTGCTGGGAAGAAGTGGAAAGGACTCAATCGGGTGGGAGCCATGGAGTAGCTGAATAGAATAAAGAATGTCTTTTAATGAGGTGCATTAATTAGATGGATCAAATAGATGGACGCAATCAGGTGGGAGACGGGAGGAAGCTTAGACATGGCTTAGACATAGCATTACTTAGATGAAACAAAGCATTAATCAGGTTGAACTTGTGAGAACTGTGAGAAGATGAGGGTATGCTATACAAATTGATTTTTGGACATGCTGACTTACTGAATAATGAACTATAATTTTGCTGCTGTACAGGGATACAGTTATGTAATATCGAATTTTGTTATTGGAGCAATGCAATTTGGGTTCTGCTGTGTTTCAATTTTATGTTCTTTTATAATTAATGTGCAGGGATTAAAACTCTATTTATTTCACTCAAAAATTAAGCTAGCTGACCGATATTGAAATGATTTCTCACAGAAGTTTCTAATTAGGGTGCGAATAGGTCGGATCGGATCAGATCATGAGTGACTCCAATCCAACTCGATTTTTTAATCAGGTCTAAATATTGGATCCAAACCCAGCCCAACAAAAGATCTGATTGGATTGGGTCGAGTCTATGATCAAATTTTTTAACCCAACGGATCATTTGGGTCCAGCCTT